>NC_090737.1:95408071-95415571 GCF_036898095.1 Palaemon carinicauda | reverse complement strand
ACTAAAGGAATTAAGAGTTAAAGCTAGACTCGAACCCCTGTCTGGCGATCACAAGGCAAGGGCGTTACCAGTATTACCAATGGAAAAAGGCTATGCAATTGAATGAATAGATATTTGTAAATATGGAATGTGCAAGACAAGGATTACGCGAATCAGTTTAGCAGTCAAGAAGAGAATTTGCAAAAAAGGAAGAGAATTTTCATTTCAGAATAGCTGAAATCAGGAGAGAATCGAAATTGAATGAACGAAAACGAGTCTGGGAAGTTTAAATTTGAGTGTATTGAAAGTCAGAAGTCGATACCGAAGTAGGAAAAGAGGAAAAATTTCTTGGAGAAAATGGATGCTCATCGCGAGTAATTGTGCGCCGGTACCTTTGAATTTGCCTCACATTGTACGGAAATTGGAACCATAATGGTCCGTGATTGAAATCACTCATGATTAGAGAGTGGGAATGGGACCGGGAGCTCATACGCATCTGTGCCTGGAAGAGGAATGTGCATGAAGATATGAAGAGTAGGGTTTGACTGAGAGTGCAATAACAATAACAATAATAATAATAATAATAATAATGATGATGATGATGATGATGACACAAAGGGCCTCGGTTAGATTTCGCCAGTAATCTCTATCTTAAGCTTTTGAATCAATACTTCTCCATTCATCATCATCTACTTCAAGCTTCATAGTCCTTAGCCATGTAGTCCTGGGTCGTCCAACTCTTCTAGTGTTCTGTGGAGCCCAGTTGAAAGTTTGATGAACTAATATCATTTTGGGAGTGCGAACAGTAAGCCCACACCATCTCCATCTACTCCTCCCCATGATTTCATCCACATAAGGCACTGGGGGTATTCTCTCATGGTTTCATTTCTAATCCTGTACCGCCATTTAACTCGCAATATTCTTCTGAGGTCTTTGCTCTCAAATTTACTAAATCTGTTGGATATTGTTTCATTGTCATACCACGACTCATGTGCATACAGTAACACCAATGGCACTAAATTGATAAATTGCCTCATTTTCTATGTAATTTCAGGCGATTTGGTTTCCAGATTTTACTTAACCCAGCCATTGTCTCATTTGCTTTTTTTTTAACCTTTGATTAAACTCAAATTCTAAAGATCCTGTATTAGAGATCATAGTTCCTAAAATTATTAATTTGTATCTGGTTTCAGCTGTCTCTCTCTCTCTCTCTCTCTCTCTCTCTCTCCCCAATAATTTATACCTAAACGCACTTATCTTACTTGGTTAACTAAAAGGAAAATTTCACCTAAATTTATTCTAAGTATCTGAATGAATGAAATACTTCCCTCCTAACTACTTCGTAACTCCACAAATTACAATTATCATCTCATTGGATTTAGGTACCAGTAAAACTACTGTTTTTGATCCAGGCCAAAACCGTTAGCATTTTTGGTCAATTAACTTTAGATATGAGCTATATTTTGTTCAATAGTGAAATAAGAATTTAATATGTTCCACGGAAAAAATGCAAAATATTTAGTTTTCCTATTCATATATATTTTAGCAATTCTTCACGATTTCAATATTTGGTCTCTGTTATATAAAGACATTGATTATCGTGAAATTGTTTTGCAAAAAATAATCATCATAATATTTTATGTATAAATATAGCGACAGACGTTAAGGATACAAACGATTCAAGGGAAAATAAAATGTACTTTATAATTAACTTACTGTATATACAAATGCACAAAATGTATTAGGGTGGATTTCTAAATGGAACACAAACATAAATATGTTTTATGTACCACCTTTTATAAAATTATATGTCCGAAATTGTTTTATGAAAATTTGCATTTTCACTATTGCTAATATTTAAAAACCTTTTTAATTTTGTGACATTGCCGGCTTTTACCGTGTCGTTTAGTAAATGACTAAATCTCCTATGAAACGAAAACAAGAAATATCAAATTCACAATAGAGCGATATAAATATTTCTCAGTTGTTCAATTTATAAGAAAAAATTCACCTTTGAAGAATAAGAAATACCAAATTTTATTGAAGAAGACCTAAAACTATATTATCTAATGCTCTTTAATTTTTTCTATTTCTCTTCCTAACAGGCAAATGCTTCTCGCCTTAGAACAGAGCAAATTTAATCTTGTTTTAATTTTGAGAGAAATTATATACATATATATATACATATATATATACATATATATATATATACATATATATATACATACATACATATACATACATACATATACATACATATATATACATACATATATATATATATATATATATATATATATATATATATATATATATATATATATACATATATATATATACATATATATATATACATATATATATATATATATACATATATATATATACATATATATATATACATATATATATATATACATATATATATATACATATATATATATATACATATATATATATATATACATATATATATATACATATATATATATATATATATATATATATATATATATATACATATATATATACATACATACATATATACATACATATATATGTATATATATATATATATATATATATATATATATATATACATATACATATATATATATGTACATATATATATATATATACATATATATATATATATATATATATATATATACATATATATACATATACATATATATATATACATACACACACACACACACATATATATATATATATATAATATCATGCCCAATCCATGAAATAGGAATTTCATTCCCTGTTTAGTGAAATAGACAGCCATTTGCCTAAAGTGTGAATGGAATCTTAAATGTTGCCTAATTCACAGGTTATGCAGTTTATTTCAGGAAATACGCAAGTTGCCTGTTTCCTGATTTAGGCAAATCAATTGTAGTAGCACCTCAAGTATTCCCTGCGATCATGATAACCAGCGTGTTGTTGACTTCCCTAATGGCCATATATAATAGGGTAAGTAAAAGTGAATATGATATCATGTGTCTACCAATGGAAAAGACTATAATTGTTAAAGACCTATCTCCTTGATTTGATGGAGATAGGCATTAAAAAAAGTACATGGGTAGAATACAAAACTGCAATTTATCAATTTAATCACCTAATAAATTGGAAAAAAAAAACGAATACTAAAAAAAAAGAGACCTGTGAAGCAGCAACAGACACAAATAAGTTATAGTCTCTTAAATGGGAAATGTAAATGAAAAAAAGCTACTAGAGTGATTCAGTGACTTAACTAGCAAATAATTTTATAGTATTCTTTGAAAACAAAACAGAAAATATAAATATTTACAAATATTAAACATCTCATTAATTCTACACCAGATACAGAGACAAGATTAACAAGATTCAATAATATAACAAGACAATGTCAGCAGAATTATCAAAGACAACAAACTCTGCGATCGATCTAATGCCAATATCTGAAGTAACCGGGGAAAGAGACTTTTCTAGTCTAGTTGGTATAATTACAAGAGTGTGGCAAATAAAGCATCGATTAGTGTAAGTTTCCCAAATCTTAGAAAATGGCTATAGTCACACCGGTTCTGAAAAGTGCTCTTGATTATCAGCAATTAAGCTCGTCTAGACCTGTTTCGAATCAATCCTTTATTTCAAAAAGTGCTAGAATATATAATTCTTGAACAACTAATTGGTCACTTAGAAGAAATATAAGCTTTGCCACACAATCTGTCTGCTTACAGAAAATTATACTCAACGGTGACAGCTATCAGTTCCGTTGCAAATGATATGCTGAAAATGGTGGATGAAAACATTATTATTTGATCTTAGTAATGCTTTTGATACAGTTGTGCATGAACTACTACTAAATAATCTATGATCCATCGGTATTGAAGATCAATCTTTTGAATACCTAATTCTACTTGGTTGACAGAAATTATTGTGTTCAAATTGGGAACTCTTTTTCATCATAAGATCCTTTAAACAGGGGTAACTCAGAGGAGTAAACTGGGTGAAATCTTCTTATTCCGTATCTATACTATTGGTCTATGGAAAATACTGCAAAGTCATGGAGTGATGTTCAAATTATTTGTAGAAGATACACCATTTTACTTTTCCAAAAAATGATATAGACGACAATACTAAAACTAACACACATTCTTGCCAGTGTTAGGCAATGGATGGCAATCAAACAACTAAAATCAAATTAAAATAAAACTGAGTTTATGGTGGTTGAAAAGAAAAACAGCTTAAGAAACTTGGATGATATTCAGATAAACATAAATAACAACTCTGCCCCAATAACTAGAAAAGATCGTGATCTAGGCGTATCTCTTGATTGTAACTTGTCTTTCAATGCCCAAACAAATAATGCAGTAAAACTGCTGGTTATCATCTTAGAAAAATTGCTTTTATAAAGAAATACCTGGATGAACATTCTGTAAAGAAACTTATGATGAATTGTGTTATTACCGGGATTGACTACTGTAACTCCTACTACAATTTACCACAAGTGAAACAATTAAAATATTACAAAACTTATTAAACAGAGAAGCAAGACTGATAAAAGGTGTTCCACCTAGAAAAGGAACCACTCCTATACTAATTGATTTACACTGGCTGCTTATTAAAGCAAGAATTGAGCTTAAAATATGTACAATAACCCATCAAGTTATCATAATCGGACGTCCCAAAGATCTAAGATAATTGCTATATATTTGTGCAACCAACAAATCGTGTTAACACAAGAATAGTTACAGATTGTTTCAAATAATTGGAACCTATAAGTTAGGTCTACTGTAGGCTCAAGAGCTTTTAAATATGCAGCCCCAAAACTAAACTGTCAGCTCCCAATAAAAATATTAAAGGACTGAATATATTGAGTGCTTCCAAGAAGAAAACTTTCTTGTTCTCCAAGTGCTTCGATAGTGTGGATTGGACGATAAACAAGCAATATGCAGTGTGAAATGTTGAATGCTTTCGAACGAACATGATAAAATGACATTGGAGGGCCTAAAGAGAATATGTATCCCCTGCTGCACAGGCCCAGAAAAGCAGCCCGTAAAGTAAAGTAATAAATACATCATATCCTTTCAAGATGGACTTTAAATTCTTATCTAATTTACTATTAAGAGTTTCTGGGGTATTTCCACGTACTTCTGAGTAAGTTTAATTATCTGAAAACAGATTATTCATATCCGGACACGTATGGTCTTATCAAAAAACAGAAGGTTAATAACCCTATCCGCCAATTAGTCAGTTCAGTTGGTAGCGTTACTTACAAATTGTCTAAATGGAATAATATCTCAATCACATATAAAGGCACGATAATACCTTATTTTCTACTGTGTTTATGGACTGTGGCATGCCTCTATGCAGTGTTATTAATGAGAAATCTATCTACTTTACTTGTTACCTTTGTGTGCTCAGCCTTCATTTATACGTTTAGTTTATTCTATAATTATAAAGAATTATATTTGAATTCTATTATCAATCACAGACTGTTTCCTTAATAGTAAATGTATGTATTTCGAAGGAATGCATTTCCCCGTGTTTGCCGGCGACCGTTTCAATATTCAACCCACTCTCATTCATGTTCTTGCCACAAATTTCTGAAAACGACTACTAATGGATAGTTTATGCACACCCTTGCTAGCAGTAAACAAGTGTCCCGCCAGTTCCTGACGTTGCATGTGCAACTGTGCAGTCTGCAAAGCATCCATATAACGTAAGAGGTTTTCTGGGAGATCAAATAAACGTGTTCTGTGTGATCTTACCGCATGGAGAGACGCCATAAGAAAGGGAAATAAAAGCTGACATACGGTGAAAAGAGAGAGAGAGAGAGAGAGAGAGAGAGAGAGAGAGAGAGAGAGAGAGAGAGAGAGAGAGAGAGAGAGAGAGAGAGATACAAAATATTGTTGGAATTTTGCTTTGTTACTCGAAAGGAAGAGAAAAAAAAAATGAAATTGAAAAGGGCTATGGGTGAGGGGACATTTTGATATCTCAAAACGAGATATTTATTTCTAAATTTAAGCAATTCCCATATGTTAGGATTTTTTATTTGTTGACAATATGCATAAAAAAAGTGATGTATCCAATAATTACCGTTCTTAAATAATCTCTTGGTTCGAGAAGACATATTTATTGGTGAGCATTAATTAAATTTTTTAAATAAACCATTTGGTTGCTGAACAATGGTATCAGGTGTGCCCATTTAATTGGATACATATATCAAGGCTAGTTTTTCTCGTTAAGACTCCCAACTAAGAGAGAGAGAGAGAGAGAGAGAGAGAGAGAGAGAGAGAGAGAGAGAGAGAGAGAGAGAGAGAGAGAGAGAGAGTTTTCATTTAAGCTTCCAGGATTGAATATTACGGTAATACTTATTATTTACAATGTTATTATAATTATTATTATTATTATTGTTATTATTATTACTAGCCAACATACAACCCTAGTTGGAAAAGCAAGATGCTATAAGCCCAAGGGCTCCAACAGGCAAAAACTGCCCAGTGAGGAAACGAAATAAGGCAATAAATAAATGATCAGAACATATTAACAATAAATCGTTCTTAAAATAGTAACAACGTCAAACAGATATGTCATATATGAACTAAAAAAAGAATTATGTCAGCCTGTTCAACATAAAAACATTTGCTGCAACTTTGAACTTTTGAGGTTCTATTGATTCAACTACCCGATTAGGAAGATAATTCCACAACTTGGTCACAGCTGGAATAAAACTTCTAGAAAACTGTGTAGTATTGAGCCTCATGATGGAGAAGGAAACTATTACCTCGTGTACCTTTTTTAAAGCGGATATATGTTTGACCTTAGATTAATAAGAGATCATCAACATTCAATTCCTGAGCTGACCTTATGAAAAAGGAACAATGGACATTACAGTTTTCTTTGCCAGTTATTTTACTCCAACTAACAACAATCGGAGATTTCCTCTACTACTACTACTAATATAGGTAGTAGTAGTAATTGATAACTTATTCGAACAGAAAGCATCAACATAACTATCACAATTAGGAAAAGCAGCAACGTTAACATCAATAATGAAAAATTTGACCAAAATCTCTCGTACTCCTCTAATTAAACCCTACTCTTCACCTCTCCATGCGCATTCCAGTTCCAGGAACAAGTGCAAACGCGCTCCCATTCCCACGCCCAAATCATGACGGATTTCAATCGCAAATCATTATGGTTTCAATTTACTAACATTCTGGTCGGGAATTCAAAGCTACCAGCGTACAATCACTTGCAATGAACATACATTTTCGCCAAGAAATTTCTTTCCTCGTCCTATTCCGTTTTCGACTCCTGACTTCCAAATTTCAACTTCCCAAACTCGTTTTCGTTCATTCACTTTCGATTTTCTCTTGACTCCTGCCATTCCGAGTTCCTCCTTCCACCACAATTCAAACTTTGCCAGTTTTTTAAAAACTAGTTTCCGTTCCCCC
Source organism: Palaemon carinicauda (assembly GCF_036898095.1). Lineage (NCBI taxonomy): Eukaryota > Metazoa > Arthropoda > Malacostraca > Decapoda > Palaemonidae > Palaemon > Palaemon carinicauda. Next base: position 95,408,138 of record NC_090737.1, on the reverse strand, counting down.
AAAGGCAAATTTAATCTTGCTGTAAAATAAATTTTGTTCTTTTCCAGTCCTTGACTACAAAGCCAGT
>NC_090737.1:95398071-95403071 GCF_036898095.1 Palaemon carinicauda | reverse complement strand
TGCTTAACAGAGAAGCGAAATGAAGAACTTGTCTAAAGACCATGAAATGGGCTTTGGAGGTGCTGAAGGTCTGAGCCTAGCACAGGCTTTCGGGACTTTATTAAAGATCTCGTTACCTAGGTCGACCTGGAAGGCATATAGAATGGGTCTTGTCAAAGCAGACTTACACGTTGAAATCGTGTTCGCTGCCAACCCTTGACCATGGAGGTGGGGAAAACAGATGAGCAGAAGTCTGTCAAGATCTCCTGCGGAATCTTCGCCTTGACAAAAGGCCACCCATTTTCTCCAAGATGACTCATATTGCCTTCTAGTAGATTTGCATTTATATTCCTCAATGAAGTCTATACTGGCTTTCGAAATCCCGAAACGCTTTCTCACCGCTAGGGAGAGAAAATCATGAACTGCAGGGTCCGGGTTTTCTGTAATGAAGCGCAGACAGTTGACTTCTGGACTCGCTGGGTCAGAACTGGATCTGGTAGTGGTACAAACTTCAGCTACAGTTCCAATGCCAGGAGGAACCACACGCTGTTCGGCCACTTGTGGGCCACTATTGCCGCTACCCTTTGAAGGATCTCAGTTTGTTGAGGACCCTCAACAGAAGGTTGTGAGGAGGGAACAGATAAATCTTGGACCATCTGTTCCAGTCGAGGGACATCGCGTCCACTGCTTCCGCTAAGGGGTCCTCGTACGGGGCACGTACAGGGGCAACTTCTTGTTGTCTTTCGTCGCAAAGAGGTCTATCTGCAGTTCTGGGACTGATTCAGAATGAAGGAGAATGATCCTGCGTCTAAGGACCATTCCGACTCTATCGGTGTGAACCTGGATAGAGCGTCCGCTGTCACATTGCGGACTCCTTGAAGGTGAACTGCCGACAGGTACCACTTCTTCTTTTCCGCCAATCGGAAGACGGCCAACATCACCTGGTTGGTGGTGACCTCGATCCTTGTCGATTCAAGTATCTTACAACTACCTCGCTGTCTATTACCACTTTATGTGGAACGAATGACGCGGGGAGACTTTCTTTAAGGTAAGGAGCACTGCCCTAGCTTCTAGAAAGTTTTATGAGAAAGGTCTTGAATAGCCTGGACCAAGTCCCCTGGACTTTTTTCCGATGAGAGTGACCTCCCCATCCCTCCTTTGAGGCGTCTGAGTGAATCGTCACCGACGGGGGAGGTGGCTGAAGAAGAACCTGACTTCTTTAGATGTCTGGCTTGGGACCAAGGCCTGAGAAGAGTACTTAGCCGAAGCGGCTGGTCTTCTCAGATCTCTTCACGCGTTTGATGCATAACTTCTCCAAACTCCGATTGCATCCTTTAGCTGTGCTCTTAGCACTGGGTCTGTCACCGAAGCAAACTGGAGAGAGCGCAGTACTCTCTCCTGCTCGTGTCTTGATATCCTTTCGGAATCTTGAAGTCTCTTGACAGAACCCGCTATCTCCTTCCTTTTCTTCGCTGGGGTGGAGAAACGGTGTGACAAAAGGTCCCAGTGGATCTTAGCCACTGGAACTTTTGAGATGGAGAAAGTCGAGACTTTTTCTGTTGATCTTGAAGCCTAGGTACTCTAGGAACTGGATCACTGACTGGAAGCTTGCAAGCATTCTGTCTCGGATGCTGCCCACACCAACCAGTCGTCCAGGTAGGCTACTACCTGAATTCCCTTTAGGCGAAATTGTTTGAGAGCTACGCTCGCAAGCTTCGTAAAAATCCTTGGGGCTATGTTTAGCCCGAATGGCATGGCTCCGAAGGCGTATAGTCTTCGCTGTAGCCTGAACCCTAGGTAGGGGGAGAGTCGATGGCTAATTGGAATGTGCCAGTAGGCATCTGACAAGTCTATAGAGACGGAATATGCCCTCTTGGGCAGTAAGGTCCTTATGTGTTGCAGTGTTAGCATTTTGAATTTGCAATTCACTATGAACTTGTTAAGTGGCGACAAGTCCAGAATGACTCTGAGCTTTTCCGAGTCTTTCTTGGGAACACAAAACAGCCTCCCTTAGAAATTGATGGGCTTCACCCTTTTTCTCCAACCGTTCTTGAACGTACTCCTCCATAACGGGGGTGGAGTGTTGGAAAAACCGAAGGTACGGGGGTGGAGTGCTGTACCAGCTCCCGCCCAATCCATTCTTGAGTAGGCTGTGGGCCCAGGGATCGAAGGTCCACCGATCCCGAAATTTCAGAAGTCTCCCTCCTACCGGTATCACCTCACTTGGACTGCCGTCCTGAGGCCTTGCCTTCCTGACCACGACCACCCCTGAATCCCCTTCCCCTTGAGGGGCGTCTAGACGAGCCTCTAGCTGCTCCTCTAGGCTTTGCTCGGAAGGAAGTAGACTGCCCTTCGAACGCTGGGGTGAATGCCGTGGACTGTGTCGACACGGCCTGGGGTACCCACTGAAAGGTGGTCGGGGTTTGTGCCACGATCTGGGGCACTGGGGGCAATGGCAATTGCAGTTGCTGTTGCTGTCTAAGAGGCTTGGCTGGCCGAGACGGTAGCCTAGTCCTCATAGTCTTCCTCTTTGGTTGAGGACCCTCATCCGGGGAAGACTTTCTTTCGATAGCCAGGTCCCACTTCTGGAGAAGGTTTCTATTCTCCAAGGTGGCTTTATCAAAAACTTCTTTGACCAAGTCGGTAGGGAAAAAGGTCTTTTCCCCAAATGTTGGAGGAGATTAGTTTCTTTAGCTCGTGCCTCACTGTAGCCGAGGTAAACACGAACTCCCTACAAGCTCTCCTTGCCTTGACGAAGCCATAAAGGTCCTTCGTCACTGTGGCCAGATGAGGCTTGGCCACTACCATGAACATTTCATGGACCTTGGGGTCACTTGCCATCGTCTCGAGAGTAGTCTGAAGAGACATTGAGGCAGTCAGTCTTTCTTTTGTATCGAACTCACTTCGCAAAAGAAAGTCAGACAGCTTAGGGAGGTCCTTGCCGAACTGACGTCCGGCAATATCAGCCTCCAACTTTCCCACTTAGAACGTAAGATGGACGTCCTTCCAATCTTTGTGGTCCATAGGCAGGGCCAGCGACAAGGGTTTACACTCCTCTAGGGAGGGGCAAGACTTGCCGGCCTCGATTGCTTTTAGTACAGCCAGAAACCCTTTCTGTAAAAGGGGGAAGGCTCTAGTAGGCGAGGACACAAAGGAAGGGAGCTTCCTATTCAATGCAGCTACCTTTGAGTTAGAGAAGCCCCTCTCTTTCATCGAAGATGAAAGTAGAGCTTGAGCCTTAGCATGGTCATCACTATGACCTCCTTCGGCTCTGCCTCCTCCTTTGAAGCTGGTTCCTTCCTCAGCCGGACATAACAGTCCGGATATGGTGCCTTGCTGGGCCAGAATTCCACCCTACAGGGGAACTGAGCCCAGCATATCCGAGATAACGATCTTTCTAGTCGTCATCGACATGTGCTCAGCATACCTCCATGGGTTAGCATCCGAGCACAAAGGAAGGTCTTTCACATTGAGCTTTTCTGGGGCCCATGTGATTCTGCAAGGCACTGCATTCGCAGTTCCATTGCAGCCGCCTTCTCCTGATTCTCCTTCTGCATTTGTTGGATCATTCCAACAATAGAAGAGAGGGCCTGTCCCAGCTCTACTGGGAGACCGGCCGATGTAGAGGGGCTTGAACTACATCCTGGGCTTCTGCAAGGAGGTCTTCCTCCTGACACCCGTCCACATCAGATATCCTGTCATTTAGCTGGATGTCTTGCATCGCGACCGCGACTTCAGCATCCACCTGGATCTGAACTTAGGGGATCTCCTCTTGAGGCTGGGGAATCACTGCATCAGCTGATGCCTTAGGGAAAAGATACGCCCTCATCTTCTCACTTGGAAGATAAGGGCCAGAAGTGTACTTTTGGAAGCCCCTTACCCAGGTACGAAGCTTCTTCCTAGCTATTTAAATGTCTCATTAATCAGGTTAGTGCACACAGTACATACCTGAGGGTCCCAATACCGGAGATCATCCTTGGAGACAGCGTATGCTGCGTGTCTCCTACAAAACTCATGTCCGCAGAGGTTCTTGCTGCTGACATTGCAGAAAGCACTTCCCCACTTCGGAGTGTCCTTCTGTAAAGAGAAGAAATTTCCATGAGTATCAAGTGAACTATGTATCACTGGATATGCATAGTATAGCATAACAATTCAGAAATTGAAGACACACACTTGTGTTTCCCTCACAACCCATTGCTGCAGCCTTCCAGATAATAAAATCAAAATGGTTTATCTCTACTAGAGTAACCAATGCAAAGTTTCCAGAGGAAACAGATGGAGCTCACACCTAGGCAATGATTTTAAAATCCGGGATAATAGACAGGGAAGAACTCTGCTTCTTGTCTGAAGGCAACAGCAAAGGGCCGTGCAAGAAAACACAATAGTGTTAGAAGATACAGTGCTGTACCTAAACTTTTACTATAGTTTTCTTCTTACTGTATATGCTATACAGAAGAATACTAGTACAGTATAGGAGGATGTGTGCCAGCCTGCCTTTGCCGGCCGGCACACACCACAATTAGCTTTAAAGTATACTACTTAACAGCTATAGGGCGGCAGCCCTCTGGTTCAAATGCCTGTGCCGGCGGCAGCAGCTGCCGGCCAGCAACAGCCAGTGTTGGCCGGCAATGATTGCCGGCCAGCAACTACACAAGGTAGTACCCAGCTGCCGGCCACACTCTTGGTGACCGGCAGACAAGGACTGACATAAGCCGGCCGGCAAAGGTACAAGACCGATGCCAGCCGGCAGCAAAAGAACCAGAAGACTACACCTGCCCGGCTGCCGGCCTCATAGGCCGGCAGCCGGCCTCATAGGCCGGCAGCCGGGACAGGTACAGCACTAGAAGAAAATAGAATGGATGCCGGGATAAGAGTGTACACAACCCCCCGAGCCCGGCAACCGAAAGAGTGCATATAAGGAAGGGGAGAAACTTAATTCAGGCTTCCTTGACCAATGCCGTCCGGCTCTGCCGGCAGGCATGGATGAGGGACCAAGAGAGGTCCGGGCAGCACTCGAAAAC
>NC_090737.1:95385571-95393071 GCF_036898095.1 Palaemon carinicauda | reverse complement strand
TACATACAGTAAAACCCATCTAACTAAACTGATCTTGGTAATAGTTTACACCACCACGCTCTCCATTTACTCCAAAATAATGCAATCCTGCAGTTTTCATCTTCTTGCACAGTAATTAGGTGGTTATTTAAATTCTGGGAAAGCCATAATTAGCAAGATATGTTGAGGAAGGGGGAAGGGGTTATAAAAAGAAAAGAACTCGGTTTCCTCACGAAACGACTCGGAACTGAAATGTCAACACAGTCAACCAAACAAAATTCGTGATGCCAGCGTATATAAACAGAAGTCCGTGATGCCAGCGTACATTTGATATACTGTATATTCAAAATATGCTTATTCTAGAATGGATTAATTACTCAAAAGTGTCCATAAAATATACAATTTACAAATAATGACACTTTTGAGTAGTCACTCAATTTTTGATTAGGTATATTTTGAATATACAATATATCAAATGTACGCTGGCATCACGAACTTCTGCTTATGTATGCTGGCATCACGAATCCTTTTTCGTTGACTTTGTTGACATGTCAGTTCCAAGTCGTTTGGTAAGGAAACCGAGCTATTTTCTTTTTATAACCCCTTCCCCCTTCCTCAACATAGCTTGCTAATTATTGCTTTCCCAGAATTTAAATAACCACCTAATTACTGTGCAAGAAGATGAAATCTGCAGGATTGCATTATTTTGGAGTAAATGGAGAGCGTGGTGTTGTAAACTATTATCCTGATCTTTATATGTAATTTCAGGCGACTTAGTTTCCAAATTTTACTTAACCCAACCATTGTCTCATTTGCTTTTAATTTAACCTTACATTAAACTCAAATTCTAAAGATCCAGTATTAGAGATTATAGTTCCTAAAATTATTAATTTGAATCTGGATTTATCTCTCTCTCTCTCTCTCTCTCTCTCTCTCTCTCTCTCTCTCTCTCTCTCTCTCTCTCTCTCTCCAACAATTTATAACTAAACACACTTATCTTACTTGGTTAACTAAAAGGGAAAGTTCACCTAAATTTATTCTAAGTACTGTATCTAAATGAATGAAATACTTCCCTCCTAACTACTTCGCAATTCCACCAATTATAATTATCATCTCATTGGATTCAGTTACCAGTAAAACTATTGTTTTTGCTCCAGGCCAAAATCGTTGTCATTTTAACCCAGTTAACTTTAGAAATGGGCTATAATTTGTTCAAGAGTGAGATAAGGATTTAATACGTTCCATGGAAAAAAAGTATATATATCTAGTAATCTGCTTCTTATATATATTAGCAATTCTACGCACTTTAAATATTTGGTCTCTCAGTTATATAGAGTCAATGATTTATCGTCATATTGTTTTGCATGAATAAATCCCCATACTATCTTTTGCAAACATGTAGCGACAGACGTTAAAGATAAAAACGATTCAAGGGGAAATAAAATGTACTGTATAATTAACATATAGAAATGCACAAAGTGTATTATGGTACACTTTTAAATGTAACACAAACAAATATATTTTATGTACCACGTTTTATGAAATTATATGGCCGAAATTGTTTTATGAAAATTTGCATTTTCACTATTGCTAATATTTAAAAACCTTTTCAATTTAGTGACATTGCCAGCTTTTACCGTGTCGTTTAGTTAATGACTAAATCTCCTATGAAACGAAAACAAGAAATATCAAATTCACAATAGAGCGATATAAGTATTTATCAGTTGTTCAAGTTATGAGAAAAAAATTCACCTTTGAAGAATAAGAAGTACCAAATTTTCATTGAAGAAGATCAAAAACTAGATTGTCTAATGCTCTTTAATTTTTTTTTTCTCTTCCTAACAGGAAAATGCTTCTCGCCTTAGAACAGAGCAAATTTAATCTTTTTTAATTTTGAGAAATTATATATATATACATATATACATATATATATATATATATATATATATATATATATATATATATATATATATATATATATATATAACGGACTTTCAGCGAAGCAAAAAATCTGATTTTGGGAGAGACTTTCGAGAGGCGAAAGAAGCTGGAGATTGCATAATAATCCACGAAGACTCTATCGAAAAAGTTAGATCAACAGGGAACACCACCATGTGAATTCGCTAAAAAATTAGGAATCCCCGCCATCTAGAATATGGCGCCATCTAGAATATGGCGCCATCTTGATACTCAATAGTAGTAAGGGAAATAGGGTAACCTTGATAACGGCTTCGCTTCCAAAATAGCCACTCTTGCCCCTCGTAGCAAAAACGCTAATCGGGGTGAAGATCACTATGTGTCTTATCAAGATATACGTACCTTGATTTATGCGATATCCTTAAGAGAATGTTAAGGATATTCGCGTCAGGAGTTAGAATTCTGGAGACCTAACGGTAAATTCTCTGGTAATATCACTGTAGTTCATATATCTCTTGGAAGCTACTATTAGGAACCCTCCATCAGGACGATATGGCTTGAGCCCATATATATATATATATATATATATATATATATATATATATATATATATATATATATATATATATATAATATCATGCCCAATCCATGAAATAGGCATTTCATTCCCTGTTTAACGAAATAGACAGCAACTTTTGCCTAAAGTATGAATGGAATCTTAAATGTTGCCTAATTCAAAGGTTATGTTGTTTATTTTAGGAAATTGGCAAGTTTCCTGTTTCCTGATTTAGGCAAATCAATTGTAGTAGCACCTCAAGTATTCCCTGCGATCATGATAACCAGCGTGTTGTTGACTCCCCTAATGGCCATATATAATAGGGTAAGTAAAAGTGAATATGATATCATGTGTCCACCAATGGAAAAGACTATAATTGTTAAAGACCTATCTCCTTGGTTTGATGTTAAGACGTTAAAAAAAGTACATGGGTAGAATACAAAACTGCAATTTATTAATTTAATCACTTACTGAAATGGAAAAAAGCAAAAACTAAAAGAAAAAGACCCGCGAAGCATCAACGGACACAAATAAGTTATAGTCTCTTAAATGGGAAATGTAAATGAAAAAAAAAGGCTACTAGAGAGATCCAGTGACTTAACTGGCAAATAATTTTCTAGTATTCTTTGGAAACAACAGAAAATATAAATATTTACAAATATTAAACATCACATTAATTCTACACAAGATACACAAATAAGATTAACGAGATTCAATAATATAACAGGACGATATAACCAGAATTATCAAAGACAACAAACTGTGCGATCGATCTAATGCCAATATCTGAAGTAACCGGAGAAAGAAACTTTTCTAGTCTACTTGATATAATTACGAGAATGGCAAATAAAGCATCGATTAGTGTAAGTTTCCCAAATCTTAGAAAATGGCTATAGTCACACCGGTTCTGAAAAGTACTCTCGATTATCAGGAATTAAGCTCGTCTAGACCTGTTTCGAATCTATCCTTTATTTCAAAAGTGCTAGAATATATAATTCTTGAACAGCTAATTGGTCACTTAGAAGAAATAGAAGCTTTGTCAGACAATCTGTCAGCTAAGAGAAAATTATACTCTACGGAGACAGCTATCAGTTATGTTGTAAATGATATGCTGCAAATGATGGATGAAAACATCATTACCTGATCTCAGTAGTGCTTTTGGATACAGTTGTGCATGAACTACTACTAAATAATCTATGCTCCATCTGTATTGAAGATCAAGCTTTTGAATACCTTATACTACTTAGTTGACAGAAATTACTGTGTTCAAATTGGAAACTTATTCATCATAAGAACCTTTAAACAGGGATAACTCAGAGGGAGTAAACTGAGCGAAATCTTCTTATTCTGTGTCTATACTATTGGTCTGTCGATAATACTGGAGTGATGTTCAAACTATTTGCTGATGATACACCATTTTCTTTTCGATAAATGATATAGACGACACTACTGAAACTCTAAACCACATTCTTTCCAGAGTTAGGCAATGGATGGCAATCAAGCAACTAAAATCAAATTAAAATAAAACTGAGTTTATGATGGCTGGAAAGAAAAACAACTTAACAAACTTGGATGATATTCAGATAAAAATAGATAACAACTCTGCCCCAATATGTAGAAAAGTTCGTGATCTAGGCATATCTCTTGATTGTAACTTGTCTTTCAAAGCCCCAAAAAATAATGCAGTAAAACTGCTGGTTATTATCTTAGAAACATTGCTTTTATAAAGAAGTACCTGGATGAAAATTCTGTAAAGAAATTTGTGATAAATTGTGTTATTACCAGGATTGACTACTCTAACTCCATCTACTACAATTTACCACAAGTGCAACAATTAAGAAATTACAATATATAATACACAGAGGAGCAAGACTGATAAAAGGTGTGCCACCTAGAGAAAGGATCACTCCTATACTAATTAATTTACATTGGCTTCTTATTAAAGCAAGAATTGAGCTTAAAATGTGTACAATAACCCATCAAGTTATCATAATCGGACGTCCAAAATATCTAAGATAATTGCTACATATTTGTGCAACCAACAAATCGTGTTAACACAAGAATTGTTACATATTGTTTCAAATAATTGGAACCTAGAAGTATGACTACTGTAGGCTCAAGAGCCTTTAAATATGAAACCCGAGACTAAACAGTCAGCTCCCAATAAAAATTTGAAAGACTGAATATATTGAAGCTTCCAAGAAGATAACTTTCTCGTTCTCCAAGTGCTTTGATAGTGTGGATTGGACGATAAACGAGCAATATACCGTGTGAAATATTGAATGCTTTCGAACGAACACGATAAAATGAAAGTGGAGGGCCTAAAGAGAATAGGGTTCTCTTGCTGCATAGGCCCAGAAAAGCATCCCGTAAAGTAATAAATACATCATATCCTTTCAAGATGGACTTTAAATTCTTATCTAAATTACTATTAAGAGTTTCTGGGGGATTTCCACGTACTTCTGAGTAAGTTTAATTATCTGACAACAGATCATTCATATCCGTCCATGTATGGTCTTATCAAAACACACAAGGTTAATAACCCTATCCGCCAAATAGTCAGTTCTGTTGGTGTGTTTCTTACATATTGTCTAAATGGTTAGTACAAGTCCTCATACCTATTGTTGGAAATATATCTCAATCACATATAAAGGCACGATAATACCTTATTTTCTACGGTTTTATATGGACTGTGTCATGCCTCCATGACGTGTTATTAATGAGAAATCTATCTACTTTACTTGTTACCTTTGTGTGCTCAGCCTTCATTTATACGTTTAGTTTATTCTATAATTATAAAGAATTATATTTGAATTATATTATCAATCACAGGCTGTTTCCTTAATAGTATATGTATGTATTCCGAAGGAATGCATTTCCCCGTGTTTGCCGGCGACCGTTTCAATATTCAACCCACTCTCATTCATGTTCTTGCCACAAATTTCTGAAAACGACTACTAATGGATAGTTTATGCACACCCTTGCTAGCAGTAAACAAGAGTCCCGCCAGTTCCTGACGTTGCATGTGCAACTGTGCAGTCTGCAAAGCATCCATATAACGTAAGAGGTTTTCTGGGAGATCAGATAAACGTGTTCTGTGTGATATTACCGCATTGAGAGACGCCGAAAGAGAAAAAAATAAAAGCTGACTTACGGTAAGGAGAGAGAGAGAGAGAGAGAGAGAGAGAGAGAGAGAGAGAGAGAGAGAGAGAGAGAGAGAGAGAGAGAGGGATAGAGAGAGATACAAAATATTGTTGTGATTTTGCATTGTTACTCGAAAGGAAGGGAAAAAAAAACTAAAATTGAAAAGGGCTACGGGTGAGGGGACATTTCGATATCTTAAAACGAGATATTTATTTCTAAATTCAAGCAATTCCCATATGTTAGGATTTTTTTATTTGTTGGCAATATGCATATAAACAGTGATGTATCCAATAATTACCCTTCTTAAATAATCTCTTGGCTCGAGAAGACCACATATTTATTGGTGCGCATTAATTAAATTTTTGAAATGAACCATTTGGTTGCTATACAATGGTATCAGGTGGGCCCATTTAATTGGATACATATATCAAGGCTAGTTTTTCTCGTTAAGACTCTCAACTAGGAGAGAGAGAGAGAGAGAGAGAGAGAGAGAGAGAGAGAGAGAGAGAGAGAGAGAGAGAGAGAGAGAGAGTTTTCATTAAAGCTTCCAGGATTGAATATTACGGTAATACTTATTATTTACAATGTTATTATAATCATTATTATTATTATTATTGTTATTATTATTATTATTACTAGCCAACTGCAACCCTAGCTGGAAAAGCAAGATGCTATAAGCCAAAGGGCTCCAACAGGCAAAAACTGCCCAGTGAGGAAACGAAATAAGGAAATAAATAAATGATCAGAACATATTAACAATACACCATTCTAAAAATAGTAACAACGTCAAAACAGATATGTCATATATAAACTATAAGAAGACTCATGTCAGCCTGGTCAACATATAAACATTTGCTGCAACTTTGAACTTTTGAGGTTCTACTGATTCAACCACCCGATTAGGAAGATCATTCCACAACTTGGTCACAGCTGGAATAAAACTTCTAGAATACTGTGTAGTATTGAGCCTCATGATGGAGAAGGAAACTATTACCTCATGTACCTCTTTTTAAGGCGGATATATGTTTGACCTTAGATTAATAAGAGATTATTAACATTCAATTCCTGAGCTGACCTTATGAAAGAGGAACAATGGACATGACAGTTCTACTACTACTACTACTACTACTACTACTACTACTACTATAGCAGTAGTAGTAGTAATTGATAACTTATTCGAACAGAAAGCATCAACCTAACTATCACAATTAGGAAAAGCAGCAACGTTAACATCAATAATGAAAAATTTGACCAAAATCTCTCGTACTCCTCTAATTAAACCCTACTCTTCATCTCTTCAAGCGTATTCCAGTTCCAGGAACAGGTGCAAATGCACTCCAATTCCCACGCTCAAATCATGACGGATTTCAATCGCAGATCATTATGGTTTCAATTTACTAACATTCTGTTCTGGAATTCAAAGTTACCAGCGTACAATTACTCGCGATGATCATACATTTTCGACAAGAAATTTCTTTCTCGTCCTATTCCGTTTTCAACTCCTGACTACCAAATTTCATCTTCCCAAACTCGTTTTCGTTCATTCACATTCGATTTTCTCTTGACTCCTGCCATTCCAAGTTCCTCCTTCCACCACAATTCAAACTTTGTCAGTTTTATAAAATCTAGTTTCCGTTCCCCCAAAAGCAAATTTCATCTTGCTGTAAAGAAAATTTTGCTTTTTTCCCGTCCTTGACTACAAAGCCAATTTTTCTTGTGCGTTGCGCAATATCCGTTCATTTTATAATTTCTATGAATTCAATTATCCAGTCGTATTTCTTTTTTAAGAAAAAGTAATTTTATCTTTCTGCTAGTGCAATTATTTTCCCCTTGATTAAATTAGTTAATCATTTGGAAAAGCCTTTTCCCCTTATTGCAAAATCCATTCACCGTCCTTTGTCATA
>NC_090737.1:95373071-95380571 GCF_036898095.1 Palaemon carinicauda | reverse complement strand
ATGGTCCATCGCGATTGTGAAGGGAGTGCCCTCCAAGATGTGCCTGAAGTGGCGGACGGCGAGGAGTTCCTTATCGAAGGTGCTGTATCTTGTTTCGGCGGGTTTCAATTTCTTGCTGAAGATCGCCAGCGGTCGAGGAGAACCATTGACGAGTTGCTCCAGCACAGCCCCAGGGCCGACGTTGCTGGCGTCGGTCGTTAGTCGCAGGGGCGCGTTTTCGTCGAAATGAGCTTGGGTGGTGGCATTCGCGAGGGCATCCTTCGTCCGGGCGAATGCCTGTTGCTGGGGCAAACCCCACTCGAGTTTTTTCGCTTTTCTCTTCAGGACGTTGTTGAGGGGTGAGAGGGTTTGTGCGATGTTGGGGATGAAGTGCCTGTAGTAATTGACCATCCCCAGGAACTCCTGAAGTTGGTGGATGGTTGTAGGTATCGGGAACTTTATGATGGCGTCGACCTTGGTTGTCATGGGTTTTACCCCGCACGAGGATACGCGGTGACCAAGGAAATCCACTCCTTCCACACCGAACGTGTATTTGTTGAAACGCACGACCAGGCCGTTCTCCTGTAGGCGTTTGAGGACGGTGCGATCGTGCCTCCTGTGTTCCTCCTTGGCTTTCGAGAATATCAGGATGTCGTCGACGTAGCAGACGCAGAAAGGTAGGTCACCAGAATGCTATCCATTAGTCGTTGGAAAGTCGCCCCGGCGTGGCGTAGATCGAAGGTTGAGTATGCGAAGGTGTAGGATCCAAACGGCGTTACAATGGCAGTTTTCGGGATGTCTTCCGGAAATACGGGGACCTGGAAGTAAGACTTGAGGAGGTCCATCTTGGTAAAATACTTCGCGCCGTGCAACGCATTCGTTAGGTCCTGCATGTTGGGCAGCGGGTAGTGATCAGGCGTTGTGATGAGGTTGAGGCGCCTGTAGTCGCCGCAAGGTCTCCAGGACCCGTCCGGCTTTTTTACCATGTGTAGGGGCGATGCCCAGGGGCTCGATGCTTTCTTACAGATACCCATGCGTTCCATGTCCTCGAAGGCGCGTTTGGCATCCTTCAGTTTCTGGGGCGGGAGGCGGCGGAATTTGGCATGAGTAGGAGGTCCTGTCGTTGTGATGTGGTGGTAGATCCCATGCTTGGACGGGGAACATGGCGAGTGTCAGAGCTCGGGCTTGAAAACCTCGGGAAATTCTCGTAGGAGGTCGGCGTAGGGGTGTGTCGTTACGGCGGATACGGACATTTTCTAGTTCTATATTTTTTTGTGTAAATTCTCTCTAGCTTTGGGAAATCTTCTACATAGGACACAGCATACAATAAGAAATCTGACTTGCTTTTTCTGCATTTGTTCACCTGACAAAGAAGCAGTACAGGTGAATCTTAATCAAGGAACAAAACGTACTAGAGCAAGTCAGACTTCTTCCCTCTGATGAGTAAATCTTGTAGAATATCCCTTAGGTATCCAGAATAAATAGGGAACAGTCGCCATCTTTTGGGAATCTCCTACTTAGAACACAGCATACAGGAAGTCAGACTTGTTTCTTCCGCATTTGTTCACCTGACAATGAAACAGTACAGGTAAATCTTCATCAAGGAACAAAGCATACTTGAGCAAGTCAGACTTCTTCCCTCTGCTGAATACATCTTGTAGAATATCCCTTAGGTGTTCACAATTGATGGGGAACAGTCGCCATTTTATTGTTTATCTGCTGCCGCCGCCGCCGCCGTCTTCTTCTTCTTCTTCTTCTTCTTCTTCTTCTTCTTCTTCTTCTTCTTCTTCTTCTTCTTCTTCTTCTTCTTCTATACATATTTTTTTTAATTTATATCTAGCTCTGGGGAATCTTCTACATAGGACACAGCATACAATAAGAAATCTGACTTGCTTGTTCAGCATTTGTTCACCTGACAAAGAAACAGTACAAGTGAATCTTCATCAAGGAACAAAGCGTACTAGAGCGAGTCAGACTTCTTCCCTCTGCTGAGTATATCGTAGAATATCCCTTAGGTATCCAGGGTAAATTGGGAACAGCTGCCATCTTTTGGGAATCTCCTATTTAGAACACAGCATACAGGAAATCAGACTTGTTTCTTCGGCATTTGTTCACCTGATAAAGAAACAGTACAAGTGAATCATCATCAAGGAACAAAGCATACTTGAGCAAGTCAAGACTTCTTCCCTCTGCTGAGAATTGATTGGGAACAGTCGTCATTTTATTGTTTATCATCTTCTTCTTCTTCTTCTTCTTCTTCTATATATATTTTTTTAATTTATATCTAGCTCTGGGGAATCTTCTACATAGGACACAGCATACAATAAGAATTCTGACTTGCTTTTTCTGCATTTGTTCACCTGACAAAGAAACAGTACAGGTGAATCTTCATCAAGGAACAAAGCATACTAGAGCATATCAGACTTCTTCCCTCTGCTGAATACATCTTGTAGAATATCCCTTAAGTGTTCAGAATAGATTGGGAACAGGCGCCATTTTTTTATTTCTCTGCTGCCATCTTCTTCTTCCTTCTTTTTCTTCTTCTTCTTCTTCTTCTTTTGTATTTTTTAGTTTTATATTTTTTTGTGTAATTTCTCTCTAGCTTTGGGGAATCTTCTACATAGGACACAGCATACAATAAGAAATCTGACTTGCTTTTTCTGCATTTGTCCAACTGACAAAGAAACAGTACAGGTGAATCTTCATCAAGGAACAAAGCGTACTAGAGCGAGTCAGACTTCTTCCCTCTGCTGAGTATATCTCGTAGAATATCCCTTTTGTATCCAGAGTAAATTGGGAACAGTCGCCATCTTTTGGGAATCTCCTTCTTAGAACACAGCATACAGGAAGTCAGACTTGTTTCTTCTGCATTTGTTCATCTGACAAAGAAACAGTACAAATGAATCTTCATCAAGGAACAAAGCATACTTGAGCAAGTCACACTTCTTTCCTCTGCGGAGTCCATCTTGTAGAATATCCCTTAGGTGTCCAGGTTGGTTTGGGAACAATCGCCATTTTGTTGTTTCTCTGCTGCCATCATCTTCTTTTTACTCGTCTTCTTCTTCCTCTTTTTCTTCTTCTTCTTCTTCTTTTGTATTTTCTAGTTCTATATTTTTTTTTTTTTGTATTTTCTCTCCAGCTTTGTGAAATCTTCTACATAGAACACAGCATACAAGAAGTCAGACTTGCTTGTTCTGCATTTGTTCACCTGGCAAACAAATAGTACAGGTGAATCTTCATGTAGGATCATAGCTTACCATTGCAAGTCACACTTCTTCCCTCTACTGAGTCCATCTTGTAGAATATTCCTTAGGTGTCCAGAATAGATTGGGAACAGTAGCCCTCTTGTTGTTTTTTTGCATTCTTCTTCTTCTTCTTCTTCTTCTTCTTCTTCTTCTTTTTCTTTTTTTTCTTGGGGGGGGGGTTTAGTTATACATATTTTGTATTTTCTATCAAGTTTTGGGGAATCTTCTTCAGAGAACACATCATACTAGAAGTCAGACTTGTTTCTTCTGCATTTGTCCAACTGACAAAGAAACAGTACAGGTGAATCTTCATCAAGGAACAAAGCATACTAAAGAAAATCAGACTTCTTCCCCCTGCTGAGTCCATCCTGTAGAATATTCCTTATCCAGAATAAATTGGTAACAGTCACCATTTTGTTGTTTCCCCGCTGCCATTTTCCTCTTCTTCTTCTTCTTATTCTTCTTCTTCTTCTGGACATTAGTTCCATATACTATTTTGAATTTTTTGTTTTTTTTGTGGGGGAGGGGAAGTTAGTTTTTATGTTTTATGGATTTTTTAGTTTTTATATATTTTGATATTTTAATATAATTTTATTCTCTTTATTTTTACTCTTTCCATTGAATAACCTGATTATTTCTTGTATTCTAGATAAAGCTGCCTCCTAAGCATCTCCTCTTAGAATTTCTATCAGTACCACATATTCTTCCACATCCTTTAGTTTAATGTTATTCACATTTTCAGTATTTCCTGTTCCATCGAAATGGCTTATAAATTCTTTCACTTGTCCTTTTTGAACTTCTACTGGGTTTGTTTTCTTCTTCCATATTCCCTTTTCTCTCTCTGTCATATTTTCATACATTTGAACGAGCTCTTCAACTATTCCTGCCCCATGTGACCTCTCGTATTCCAGTATTTCCCGTATTCTAGCTAAAGCTGAGTCCTTAGCAGCTCTTCTTAGAATTTCTCTTGGTACCACATATTCTTCCTCATCCATTAGTTTGATATTCTCTTCAGTATTTCCTGTTCCCTCAAAATGGCTTATAAGTTCTTTCACTTGTCCTTTTTGAACTTTTACTGGGTTTGTTTTCTTCTTCCATATTTCCCTTTCTCTCTCTATCATATTTTCATACATTTGAACGACCTCTTCAACTATTCCTGTCACGTGTGACCTCTCGTATTCCAGTATTTCCCGTATTCTAGCTAAGGCTGAGTCCTTAGCACCTCTTCTTAGAATTTCTCTTGGTACCACATATTCTTCCTCACCCATTAGTTTGATATTCACTTCAGTATTTCTTGTTCCCTCAAAATGGCTTATAAGTTCTTTCACTTGTCCTTTTTGAACTTTTACTGGGTTTGTTTTCTTCTTCCATATTCCCCTTTCTCTCTCTATCATATTTTCATACTTTTGAACGACCTCTTCAACTATTCCTGTCCCGTGTGACCTCTCGTATTCCAGTATTTCCCGTATTCTAGCTAAGGCTGAGTCCTTAGCACCTTTTCTTAGAATTTCTCTTGGTACCACATATTCTTCCTCACCCATTAGTTTGATATTCACTTCAGTATTTCCTGTTCCCTCAAAATGGCTTATAAGTTCTTTCACTTGTCCTTTTTGAACTTCTACTGGGTTTGTTTTCTTCTTCCATATTCCCTTTTCTCTCTCCATCATATTTTCATACTTTCGAACGAGCTCTTCTACTATTCCTGTCACGTGTGACCTCTCGTATTCCAGTATTTCCCGTATTCTAGCTAAGGCTGAGTCCTTAGCACCTCTTCTTAGAATTTCTCTTGGTACCACATATTCTTCCTCATCCATTAGGTTGATATTCACTTCAGTATTTCCTGTTCCCTCAAAATGGCTTATAAGTTTTTTCACTTGTCCTTTTTGAACTTCTACTGGGTTTGTTTTCTTCTTCCATATTCCCTTTTCTCTATCATATTTTCATACTTTTGAACGAGCTCTTCAACTATTCCTGTCACGTGTGACCTCTCGTATTCCAGTATTTCCCGTATTCTAGCTAAAGCCGAGTCCTTAGCACCTCTTCTTAGAATTTCTCTTGGTACCACATATTCTTCCTCACTCATTAGTTTGATATTCACTTCAGTATTTCCTGTTCCCTCAAAATGGCTTATAAGTTCTTTCACTTGTCCTTTTTGAACTTCTACTGGGTTTGTTTTCTTCTTCCATATTCCCTTTTCTCTCTCCATCATATTTTCATACTTTCGAACGAGCTCTTCTAATATTCCTGTCACGTGTGACCTCTCGTATTCCAGTATATCCCTTATTCTAGCTAAAGCTGAGTCCTTAGCACCTCTTCTTAGAATTTCTCTTGGTACCACATATTCTTCCTCACCTATTTGTTCGATATTCACTTCAGTATTTCCTGTTCCCTCAAAATGGCTTATAAGTTCTTTCACATGTCCTTTTTGAACTTCTACTGGCTTTGTTTTCTTCTTCCATATTCCCTTTTCTCTCTCTATCATATTTTCATACTTTTGAACGAGCTCTTCAACTATTCCTGTCCCGTGTGACCTCTCGTATTCCAGTATTTCCCGTATTCTAGTTAAGGCTGAGTCCTTAGCACCTCTTCTTAGAATTTCTCTTGGTACCACATATTCTTCCTCATCCATTTGGTTGATATTCACTTCAGTATTTCCTGTTCCCTCAAAATGGCTTATAAGTTTTTTCACTTGTCCTTTTTGAACTTCTACTGGCTTTGTTTTCTTATTCCATATTCCCTTTTCTCTCTCTATCATATTTTCATACTTTCGAACGAGCTCTTCAACTATTCCTGTCACGTGTGACCTCTCGTATTCCAATATTTCCCGTATTCTAGCTAAGGTTGAGTCCTTAGCACCTCTTAGAATTTCTCTTGGTACCACATATTTTTCCTCACCCATTAGTTTGATATTCACTTCGGTATTTCTTGTTCCCTCAAAATGGCTTATAAGTTCTTTCACTTGTCCTTTTTGAACTTCTACTGGCTTTGTTTTCTTCTTCCATATTCCCTTTTCTCTCTCTATCATATTTTCATACTTTCGAACGAGCTCTTCAACTATTCCTGTCACGTGTGACCTCTCGTATTCCAGTATTTCCCGTATTCTAGCTAAGGCTGAGTCCTTAGCACCTCTTCTCAGAATTTCTCTTGGTACCACATATTCTTCCTCATCCATTAGGTTGATATTCACTTCAGTATTTCCTGTTCCCTCAAAATGGCTTATAAGTTCTTTCACTTGTCCTTTTTGAACTTCTACTGGCTTTGTTTTCTTCTTCCATATTCCCTTTTCTCTCTCTATCATATTTTCATACTTTCGAACGAGCTCTTCAACTATTCCTGTCACGTGTGACCTCTCGTATTCCAGTATTTCCCGTATTCTAGCTAAGGCTGAGTCCTTAGCACCTCTTCTCAGAATTTCTCTTGGTACCACATATTCTTCCTCATCCATTAGGTTGATATTCACTTCAGTATTTCCTGTTCCCTCAAAATGGCTTATAAGTTCTTTCACTTGTCCTTTTTGAACTTCTACTGGCTTTGTTTTCTTCTTCCATATTCCCTTTTCTCTCTCTATCATATTTTCATACTTTTGAACGAGCTCTTCAACTATTCCTGTCACGTGTGACCTCTCGTATTCCAGTATTTCCCGTATTCTAGATAAGGGTGAGTCTTTAGCATCTCTTATCAGAATTTCTCGCATTGCTGCATATTCTTCAATATCAACTTTCTTCATATTAGTTTGATGTCCGACAACATTAACGTTTTCCTCGAATTCTTGAACCCTTTGTTTTACTTTACCTTTTTTTCCTTGTATAGCAATTCTCTCCTTCCTCCTTATTTCTTCATGGCTTTCCATAATAGATTCGTATTTTTCAATTAAACCTTCTACAACAGTCTTGTTTCTATTATAGAGTTTTCTCTCATCCACCAAATCTATAACGAGTCCTTCGTTTTGGTCCTTATAAGATCGTGATTCATTCTCAGACATTCCTCTTGCATGTGAAATAAATGTTCCGGAATCTAAGACGGAACAATAGTAACAACATAAAAGCTTACCTTGTGAAGCTCCAATAAGATCCTTAAGAGTTTGTTCCAATTCAGAAACAATTTTAGCATCCAAACTGTCACCACAATAACAATTACCCTTAAAACTCTCCATATTCAATCTAACTTCTTTCTGTCCATCACCACCTTTAGTTTTAAAAAACGGAGTCTTCACTGAAGTCTTCTGAATGTCTTCACAACGAAACTGGATCCCAACGACATCTGTCATTTGACGAAA
>NC_090737.1:95338071-95363071 GCF_036898095.1 Palaemon carinicauda | reverse complement strand
GCACTGTTTGTTTCGAAGGTTATGGCAATTAGTAAGCATGAAAGAACTGAAAATATTGAGAGAAGTAGACATAGTATAATTCATTTCTGAGAAATTTAAAACTTTCAAACTGTGCTTTGTAATCTTCATGAAAAACGTCTCTGTCGTGGAAGTATATTTTTCCTATGTAATTCTTTCTGTTTGACATTAATTTTGAATTTCTAGCATTTAATTGCAAATCAGGATATAATCTAGAAAAAAATCTTCAGTTACATACTTTTACTTGTAGAAACTCGAGTTTTTCCCACAACAACGAGAGAGAGAGAGAGAGAGAGAGGGAGAGAGAGAGAGAGAGAGAGAGAGAGAGAGAGAGAGAGAGAGAGAGAGATTTGGTCAAAAAATCGTCAGTTGTGACACTGAAATGGACCTATGGTCTTTCGCATGAAAAATGAAACAACCTGTTACCTGGCAGGAAACTCTGAAGATTCATGCTCTTGCATGTGTTCCCTCCGGCTGGAATGGGACTGTAAATTTGAAACTGTGCTCTATGGACCTCGTTCGCCCATATGGGCGAATGTTTTCATTTATGCTTTGGCAGATTGAACGCTTGTAAAAATGCATTACGAATGCGCATGTAACTCGTTCTCCAGCGTCTTTAGGAGGATCTGTTCATTGCGAGTGAACTTACGGTGTTGGTTCAATCGTGCGTGTTCATGTGTTCTGGAATCGTCGTTTCCCGTACACAGTTAATGGCTATATAACTCATAGCAACATTATTGTTGCTAACCTTAATAAAATGTAACATCTGCCACATATGTTTATATAACGTATATTCACATATTCTAGTTGTTTAAATCAGATTAGAATATTTTTGCTATTATGGCCACCAGACAAGATGGGTCCCTATGCACCCACCCACCCCCAAAATGGTAAAACGAAACTTATTTTTTCAAGGCCTTGACATTTCTTATACAAATCGGAGTGGTAACAGTGTATAAACTGAGATGCAATTTTTCATTTTTACTTATTTGCTGTACCCTCATCCGCGACAGTTGCTCTAAAGCGATACATAAAACATTTTATGTCCTCATATCTCTGGTTCTAATCATAATCTTGGTATCTAAATGTATGATTTTCAGATCAAGAAAGCCATTGGTAAACCTTTCAGTCATCCATCACTGACCAATTTCAAGTTTCAGTTGCCGAAACTCGTCTAATGACACAGGTACGTAACATTTCTAAATTCACTAATTTACCTTTAGTTTAAGGAACGGAAAATTTACACCTAATATTAATCATATCAGCTAAAATGCCTGACTTCGTTTCAAAACGTTTCCAGGTGCAAGAAAATGATTGAGATTGATTGATTGATAGAGTGTTTTCTGGCATCCAGACATTTAAGGTTATTGACACAAGAATCAATAGTTAAAGATAAAGAAACGGAAATTAAATAAAAGAAATAGAGATATCCTTATAAAAGATAAATAGGTTTAAGACCACCTGCTTCTGAAATAAATCTAAAAATACCACTAGCATGGTATGACACATCATATCCGAAAATCTTGGCAAGGATGAGCCTGCCATCCTCACCTCGAGCCTCAGACAGATATCAATTTCTTAAGGTGCTATAAGTGGGGGCTTCGGTCAACAAATGCCTTACTGTCGCGTGTACCAAACAGCCGTCGTAATATGGCTGGTATTGGCCAGTTAGCAATAATTCATGTGTTAGCAGAGTGTGGCCAAGGCGGAGATGACAAAGAGTAGTCTTCCACTTTCGGGGCATAAAGTTATACTTTCAAGGGGATATATCATTCGTTATTTCTCTTATCTTATTTTCCACTAAGCTATCCCAATGCCCTTGCCAATCATTGCAAATCAAATTCTTAATGCTGGGCAATCATCTAATTTCCAGAAAACTATGCGTTGCCGGAACCCAGTAAATTCCAACAATAATACCCCTCAGTCCAATGATAAAAATCCACCTTGAAATTTTTAAAACTAAAGAGTTACTGGAATCGAAAACTTTTAAATCTTAAAGGATAGTCCTTGCATCAATAAATATGGTAGAATATAAATCGACCAAATCCCTTATATGCAAAGTTCATGATCATTCTACCCGAGGAATAGGTGGTAAACAAGAGATCAATTACCTCCTCAATCTCATACGTTCATACAAAACATTCATCGGTAATTGGTACAGTAAACTAATAGCCTACGATACAGTGTGTTTTGAACGAAGGATTTCCAATGCAGAATCTCCGATTTCAATTAATTTGCCACGTGGAAAGGTATTGTAAAGAGTTTTAACATAAATGTTTTAGATAATCATGGATAAAAAGATGATATTTTTCAATATATATACATATACATATACATATATATATACATATATACATATACACACACACACACACACATATATATATATATATATATATATATATATATATATATATATATATATATATATATATATATATATATATATACTCTTTATCTCTGCAGAACTCTTATAGGTTAAGTGGCAACCATTGTTACGCGGAATAAGCAAGCATTCTACCCTCTGGGAACTAAGCCATTATCCTTGTTTATTCGGCACACCAGATACATGTGAAAACACGAGTAGCTGCAATCTGCGTGACTATATCAAAAGTTATCACCTGATTAAATATCAAAAGGTGTATTTTTCCCGAAGATTACTAACCTTCAGATGAAGATAATGACGAACATGAGAAGGGTGAAATAGACAATAGGGATTATATAATAATTTCCTGCGACGAAGTTAGCTACCCAGACTGCATTTATATTTTGTCTGATGAGCAACATAAAGAAGCCCCTTGCATAATTATATAGTCTGATAGCGATGATCACTTCGATTCAGACTTTACTTACTTCAGTGATATAGATCGATGAAACATTGTTCAGAATTGGAAAACTAAATTTAGATTACCTGGTAAGGCGAGTGTTTGGGTTTCTTTTGGGGTTCAATTAAAAGATAGATGCAAACAAGTGTCGCTTGGAAAACTCAACAAAGGATTGCGGATATTTACTGCTGATACAACGGCAACTCTGCCACTTTAATCATACCGAAGAGAATACGGAGTCATATCTCTATGAAACCGACCCACCCCTGGAATCCAAGGTCCAGATTTCAGCACGTGAATAGTTATATATACTGTATAAAAAAAACAAGAACAAAAAAAAACATCCTAGCAATGGTTTTCCTCCCTAAAAATCTAGACAGCTAAAAATGGAAGGTTCGATAGCAAGGCAGGAGACAGCTGATAAAATATGAAGGAGATTGAATTAATAATAAGCAATACAAATTTCGAATCAACCTGGGGATAAAAATAAATATTCCCCAGTTCGAAAACACACTCGTCCGTCACAAGTTGAAACCCAAAAATGATTTTCAGCGCTGAAGTCAAATGACTGTGCCAGGAATTCTCTCGTTAAGAAGAGTAAGAACCAAAGAAATAATCATTTTAGCAACATAGCGAATTGGTCATTGGAGGCTGACCCATGAATTTTTTAATGCACACACCACATGAAGTAGAAGACAAAGAAATTTATGTTTGGTAAAAGAAAAAAAAAAATGTGCAACATTTATTGGTCTGTAACAGTTTCTCTAATTTTAGGATTTTAATGTTTCTAAGAAATTACAATTTATTTGCTCATTAGAGATTTTATCTTTTATTTCTTATCCTCTACGTTTATTAATATTTCCTATTTCACACTTTCCCGAATTCATTTGGGAAAGCCTTGTAGGAGTCCGAGTTCTGCTAACTAGGATAGATAAACTAATTCTTTTAAATAATGATAATGATAATAATGATAATGATAATAATAATAATAATAATAATAATAATAATAATAATAAAAACAATAGTAATAAAAATAATATCCTTAAAATTCCCCAAAAACATTTCTAGTTCACTCTTTTTTCTTCGTATGCATTTGCATTTTATTCGCAGACAAAAAAAAAAAAAAAAAAAAAAAAAAAAAAAAAAAAAAAACACGGCAAAATTACTCAAATAACATTTCTTTCCATCGGCAAAAAGAATAATGGAAAAAAAAACTGTTGTATAGCTTCATGCATTTACTAACAGAAATTTCAGCTTCAAGAACCGTTTCTGGTAATTTTAGTTTTGATTCTCCTCTGATTTGTGGCTTTCCGATTTCCTCTCTCCAGTAACCTTTCAAGCCTTGGCATTTTTTTTCACTAACTAACCTCCCTTGTCTGCAATGCAAATTCCCCTTTGTCTGGAAATCAAACCCTCTCTTTCTGGAAAGCAAATTTCCTCTACATGCTCGCTAATTCGTCCTTCTGTGAAATCAGTGTACATTCTATATCTTCTTTTTTAGGTTATTGATTTCTCGTTAGCAAACATAGTTTCATTTTATTTTTTTTGTGTATATATGTCGTAACTGATAAAACCCATTTCCCATTTTATAAAGCCAATAACCAATATCACAGAAGCAATTACCCTTTTCACGAAACAGATTCCTTGTCTCGTAAAACTGAATAACAGCTTCACAAACACAGTAACACATTTGCATAGTCCACTTCTTAGGGAAAACTGATTTCTGCAAATCTAAGCTTTCCTCTCGCCTCACCACATCTCGTTAATTAAATCAAGTTATTGACCCCTTTCAGAATGTTTTTCGTTTCACATATATTTATCCGCCATCAAACAAATCTTTTACCTTTCGTTAAGCATCCTACACACCGCTTTCCCAATTCTATTTTACATTTTCTATAACAGCCACTAAGATGAGAAATCTCAAGATCTCATTCGACCTTGATACTACAAGGATAAAATAGTAAAAAGGTGAAAATTGAGAGATGAGAGTTTTGGAGAAAAGAACCAGGGATAAAATTCCATTTAGTTCTTCCAAAAGCCCAATTCTGTAGCCTCAGTCTATTTCTCAATTCAAAACTATTTCTATATGTAAACTGTCTTCTCCTGAATCAAATCATATTCAACAGAGCAAAATAAGTCCATTCATCTATGAGTTAGTTACAAAATGTGGTTTCTCTATTCAGGTCTTCCCTTACATTTCCATATTCGGAGCTTCCAATCACAAAGTCAGCTATTCCTCTCAGGTCTTCCATTCCCTATTATATTAACAACTAACCCCTCCATTCACAAAACCCCATTTCTTGTCAATGCTCCTATCTATTGTAGACGAGATGCTCGCCTTTAACAAACATCCCTGTCTACCTTAGCATCATCCTGTCTCTCCCCTCACCCCCATCCTTTCAACTCCAGCTGCAATGATCAGAGGTAGTACCATGGGCTTTTTTTGACAGGACCCATTCACGTGCAAGTTAGAACTCTGGATGAAAAAGGTCTGTGCGAAGTTTGATAATATTTCCTTTTGATGTGAAGATATTACTGGTTATTTCATCATCCAAGATACACTCGCCATCAGCGTGATTTTCCTGGATTCGTCAACTGTTGTGTATATGTCCTGGCATCTAGTGTTGATCAAGTCTTATTTTTTTGCCAATCTTGCCTTATATTTTTTCTCATTTCCAATAATTAATTTCATCTATCCAAACATTCTAATCCTATTCGCTGGAACCTTGATTGTAAGCTAATTAGCTTATTGGCCTTTTCTTTATCATAATTTGCATAAATGTTCAAAGATTTTCCTATAAATTAGCTAATATTAGACACACTTCTTTAAACTAGATAGTATTATTATTCGTTATCATTTATATAGCAAATGCTTCCTTAGTTCGGCCATTCTCTAATGAATGAATGGATGAATGACTGATAATTAGTTAGTATCATAACATCAATAGTCACTAAGGCCGATCAGAGTATGATTGAGATTTCGTAACTTGAAAAAAAAAAAAAAAGATGAAAGATGAGAAAAATAATAAAGAACTTAATTATAAAAAAAAGTAAGACTGCATATACCTTTAATAATCAGTACGAAGGCCAGCTTAAAATTTCAACTCTAAAATGCCACTGGCATTATACATATCTTCTCCAAGTATCTTGGTGGCGATATACTTGCAATCCTCACCACGAGCTCCCTAAGACTGTGACATTCAAGTCATTACGTGAAAGTGGATATCTACCAGAAATCAAATTGTCTGCTTCGTCTTTTGTTAACTTGTCCTCCTCTTCATTTCCTGGCGCACCCACACGAGCTGGAACCCAGCAAAACTGGACTTCCTTGCCTACAGGCTACAAATATACAACCACTGCAATTTTTTAAAACTAAAGTGATAGCTGGATTGAAAATAAAAGATATGAGAGAAATTTGGAGTCAAACTGAAGAACAAATCTTTCCTTGTTGATAACCTTTTTACCCGTCACGAGGCTTCTACACTTGAAATAATATTCCGCATTAAATCCAAATGACTTCGTAAAAGCATTCTTTCCATAAGGAGTCATACTATCAAAATACCGTACAATGCCCTCTCTAATTTTACCAGTTAGACTACTGTATTTATCAATTATCCCTTGAGCATCAAAGGAGTAACAGTGTTGGTGTGCTCGAATCTTCAAACACGTTTGAAAGAAATTGGTCGAAGTGATCAAATTGCTAGTCTTTATCATCTCCGCCAACGAAGTTGTAAGGACGATGTGTTTTAGCCCCTGCTTGTGTATGTGTTTGTCAGTGAACAGATTCAGGGCCATAATTTTATTCGTAGAATATTGAAAATTTCAAAGATTAACTTATGTAAAAAGCTGGATACGATTAGATTTTGCAAGGTTAAGTTCAAAGGTCAAGGTTCCGGCCCCGCAAAATGTCCAATTCACGTAATCAACCACAAGTTTGGACAACGTTGTCACAGAGCCTTAAAACTTGGTTCATATTTGAGTGTATGAAAATCCACGCCAATCAATATATGATAATCTCGAAGGTCACGGTCGAGTCAAAGGTCAAGGTCAAGCAAAAGGCCAAATTCCGGTCATCAACCATACGGCCACAATTTTAAGCGCAATGTAATGAAAATTGCCGGGCTTTTAAACTTTTATGTAAAGAGTTGGAAATTATTAAATTTTGGAAGGTCAAAAGTCAAGGTCACGGACGAGCAAAACGTCCATATTATGTAATCAGCCAATCAGCGATAAGTTTGGGCGTCCTTGTTAAAGAGACTTCAAACTTGGTTCATATTTGAGTGTATAAGAATCTACGCCAATTATTACATGTTAAGATACAAAGGTCAAGGTCAAGGTCGAGAAATAACTGACGCTCTACTGAGTGCCCATCTAGTTCCAAATGCGTTCACACTCCTGTCGAGTAAGGGTAGAGGACCATTCATTTGTGGAGTAAGCTTCCAATTAGTAAAAATGAAGCCGATTGAAGAAAAAAAATATAACATAAGGAATATGTTTCAATAAGCCAATAAGACCCCAAGTTCAAATTTAATATCCAAGAGGAGGAGGAAAAGCAAATATACACCAACAAAAATATAAACATGAACCAGTAATCGAAGATACTAATCAGGGACAGAGTGGCTTCAAATGTAGATGGGCTACAGTGTGCTCATGAACGCCTTCCTTGTATGAGAGAAAAAAGAAAAACCATTGGATATAATAACTTTGTAAAGTCAGTCTTCAGTCTCTAATCTTTTGGGAATGCGAAATTCTAAGACAAATACAAAGTTAATTCTAAAAATGTCCACGAATGTTTATCTCTAATCAGAGAGTTAAGTCGTTAGGTCTAATTGGCTGAATATCCAAATTGGAGTGAACAGAATTAATAAATGGAAGAAAAGAAAAGAAAAAAAAAATGAATCTGAGGCTTCCCTGCCTCGTGTAAGGGATCTGAGAAGGTCGGGTACAAGAAATCTTTAAATTGACAATTATCCAAATTGGACGGCCATAAAACCCGAGCAATACAAATATCAGAGGGAACAATTTCGAGCATCATTATGACTGAATGTCTCCGTCTTGCAAGTATTATGAGTTGTATTTGTAATATAAAGAACAATTCCGCTCTCTCTCTCTCTCTCTCTCTCTCTCTCTCTCTCTCTCTCTCTCTCTCTCTCTCTCTCTCTCTCAAAACTATAAAATAGTTTTTCAGTTTGGCCATCATTAGGTGTATAACGAAACATTTGAAAATATTCAGAGCCACAAAACATTTTCCTTTTAAGGCTTTCAAGTGAGGAACCCATGTCAGCCTTCAGTCAAATATCAATCTTAAAAATCTAGCTTCACTTACTCATGGAATCCGTTGGCCTTTGATTTACTATACATATCCGGGTCTTAGTGTGCTCCCAAAATACAAAGGAATGGACAACAGTTTTGCGTGCTGAAAACTTTGATCCATTCTTATCAGCCAATGAATAATTTTATCAGTAGAGAGGTATAGTTATGTTTCAACCATTGCCTAGCTACAACAAATGATATGGAGAGATCATCTGCAAACAGTGTTGAAAGAATATTTGGGTTATGACATAGGATACCCACATTCATGGCTAATGCAAATAGGGTTACGCTCAACACACTACCCTGGTAACGCCTTCCTCCTTATATTTCCTTTCTGCCAGTCTCTCACCTATTATAAATGTATGTGAAACAAATGCATGAATGAACAATGGTGGCTCTCATATAAATTTCAAATTATGAATGGGTCTAAGTATACCATACCTCCTTGCAGTAGTTGAATCAGTAAAATTTCAAAAGTTGAAAGTTGCAGCACATGTTTTTATGTTGAACAGGCTGACCTAAGTCTTTTTATAGTTTATATTTGACATATCTGTTTTGATGTTGTTACTGTTTCTGAATGATTTATTGTTAATTTTTTCTCATCATTTATCTATTTCCTTATTTCCTTTCCTCACTGGGTATTTTTCCCTGTTGGAGCCCTTGGGATTATAACATCTTTCTTTTCCAACTAGGATTGTAGCTTGGCTAATAATAATAATAATAGTAATAATAATAATAATAATAATAATAATAATAATAATAATAATAATAATAATAGAAGACTGTTGCATGGTGCTGTTTGGAAGCAAAAGTTTAGCAAACAGAGGACTCATCACATCAGTCGCGTGCGTTTTTTCTAAAACTACAATGTATAGGTTATAAGACATTTCTTCTCCCTGTACCACATCAGTCTTGCATCGACTATCTTCTCCATACACATATATAAAAAGACGTCAATGCAACTGGTCAGTAGTTTGCTGCTAAAAATCTATCCTTACCAGGTACTCAAAATGCTGAAATAATGCCAAGTTCGAAAACACAAAGGTAACTATGATTATGACCTTTCAAAAATGCTTAAAATAAGTAACTTGATAATGAAGGGTACATGTGGAATTGCATTGCAGGTAGCAAGTGTAGAATCAAATTCCCTTTCGGTAAAAGGAGCATTGTAAGAGTCCTCTTTTTATGCTTTAAAAATTCAACCGTTTTCGTTTTTCAATACTTCTATACTGGTGACAAGGTGCTTCTTCATAATTGAACGGTACATAGGAGAAATGTTCAGCCAAAGCATTGTTATCCTCAGGTGCTCCAGTCGCATGCTGACCAGTCACCCTCAACACTGGTGGTGGATTGGGGGTTAACTTGCCTGCTATTTTTTTTTTTTTTACTTTCCTCCATACTGAAGATAGTGATGTTCTACTAATGACTGAGAAAACAAAAGATATCCAAGACTGGCACCTAGCTTCTGTCATTGTACGAAGGAACTGCGATTGCCAGACTGGGGTTCGAGTCCCGCTCAAACTCATTAGTTCCTTTGGTCGCTGCAACCTCGCCGTCCTTGCGAGCTAAGGATAGGGAGTTTTGGGAGCCTATAGGTCTATCTGCTGAGTCATCAACAGTCATTGCCTGGCCGTCCTTGGTCCTAGCTTGGGTGGAGAAAGGGCTTTGGCGCTGATCTTACGTAAAATGGTTAGACTCTAGGGCATTGTCCTGCTTGATAGGACGAGTCACTATCCCTTGGCTCTTCCATTCAGAACGGCCTTTAAATCTTTAAAAATAGGGGAAATACTACTCAGAGTTAAGACAACAAGATGAAAGTAGGTTGTTAAAATAAGTCAGAGTAATATCCAGGAATAAATATAGAATAGAGAGAAATTTAGATTCATATGGGAGGGTGGAGGGATGAAGTTTCCCCAAGTTCGAAAGCCCTCTTACCTTCAAAGTCCTCTTACCCTTCACAAGGCTTCAACAAGGAAACTATACTCCGTGTTGAAGCCAAGTGACCATGTTAAGGCAATCTTTCATTAAGAGGGTAATGCACTTGTTAATAATAATAATAATAATAATAATAATAATAATAATAATAATAAATAAAGAAAGAAAATATAGCAACTATTACTCAAAGAAACTGGCACAGCAAGGTGAAAGAAAGATAATATAAAATGAAGGCCCACGTTAAAAAGAGATGTAGAAAGAGTTCAGAGAGAAAATTAGTCTAATTGGGGAAAATTACCCAGAGTTCGAGAGTCTCTTGTCCGTCACAAGGTTTCGACAGGGAAATAATATACCATGTTGAAGCAGAGACACTTCATTAAGGTTATTCTCGACATAATGTGGTGTAAAACTATTAAAATGTTACCATGGGTAACCTTTCGATTTATAATCATAAAATGGCATTTAAGGATTTTAACATTAACACTTATTAGTTCGTTGGATAAGATGTCAAATGAAATTATTCATTAAGCTTATCATTTCTTTCACAGTAATTGTAACAAATTATCAAAACATCATTGGTTACTAAAACATTTAGTCACTAACAGCTAAATCAAGTATGATTTCAAGTTGCAAAAACCTTCTATTAGAATTCTACAGTGGCTTAGTAGAATTTAACACTTCCATTGTTGGAATGAAATTCTGCCTCGCTTTTACGTACATGTGTCCGTCTACTTGTGTACAAAACATAGGACGACATCTTTTTGGCCAAGTGATTTATTCCCTTAAATACTGGCATCAGTGGATAAAATACAAAATTGTTGAGAACCAGAGCTGTCTACATTCCAGTTATTGAGCGTTTGTCGACCCTTGACTCACCCAAATTAAAAACTAATAAATTGAAGAAAAATCAGCGAAGACAAGACAACTCATTCACAAATTATATGGAAAAGTGAAAAATTAAAAGATAAATAGAAAACCAAAGCTGAGAATGACCATAAAATCTCTTATCAAAAGGTCAGTTGGTTAAGGCAAATTGCTAGCAGCATATACAAAATGGAAAAGAAGAGAGCAAGATTTAAAACATGATTCTATAAAAGTTTTTCTTTTTTATGGCTAAAGTAATGATTCGCCTGAAACTTTACACTCCCAAGGTCGCTAATCCAGCAATTGTCTTGATTAGATGGCATTAAAAAAAAAACGTTGCAATGCGTCAACGCCAGATAACAATAACAAACATTTCTAAGATATGAAAGGTATAAAGTATTGCAATCTTTTAGATATTTTACAGAAAACATTCTTAGAAAAAACAAATGAATATCTCATACAAATTCTTATGAAAAGTATTGCCAATCCTAGCAGAATTGTGGAAGCAGCTAATCTGGTTGTAAATATCGAAGATTAATAGAATATAGAGAAGCTTGAAATATTTCAAGTCTCTCTTGACGTCGAAATACAGGGTGGGAATTTAACCTTTCTCACATCATCCACTGATCCAAAACACACACATAAACAACTATTTATTATTCAACTGTTGTTCTCTTACTCAGTTTCACTTATTCCCTACGGCAATTCGATTCTGAGGAAGCTTGTTTTGGAAGTTGATGTTCGTTTAGAATGTCACCATTGAAACAACAACAACAACTAAAATGATGAAGACGATGGCGAAGACGACAACAAGATGTTGAGGATGTTGAATCAGTAGAACTTCAAAAGTTCAAACTTGCAGCTAATGTCTCTATGTTGAACAGGTTGTCCTAAGTCATTTATAATTTATATATCAAATATCCATTTTAATGTTTTATAAAATATTCTATTTTAATTGTTCATTACTTCTTGTGTCTTTTATTTATTTCCTTATTTCCTTTCCTCACTGGGCTATTTTTCCCTGTTGGAGCCCTTATGCTTAAAGCATATTGCTTTTCCAACTAGGGTTGTAGCTTAGCTAATAATAATAATAATAATAATAATAATAATAATAATAATAACGGTGATGTTGAGGAGTAAGGCAAATTCATCGTCTGTTAAATAGAGTATGATTGTTTCCTGTCTGCTTCTCTAACAATATAGAACATGCAATTAAAGATTATTATTCATCGTCACCATTTAATGACCACGATGATGAAGATTATGTAAAAAATCGATCAGTAACCCAAGGTTATTTCCTTTGGAGACTCTCCTTGTATAATTACAACTTAAAAAACAAAGATCATAAGTACCACACTTATTAAACTAATTCAGAGTAAGAATGTCATAAACTCAACCTCAATTTCACAAAGTAGGTTTTGGAATTCCTCCTCTTTTTATCTGTTTCCCTTAGAGTTTCTTCCGACACGCTCGCAGTTCTCCACTACTAAACAATTGTGTCAGCTTTGTTCACACAAGTAAAATCTTTTCCCTATACTCACATACGATGAAAACAATTTATTCTCTTGAGACCTGCTCACGTTGTGGCATGAGATCAGTCCAAATAAGAATATAACAAAATATTATATATTGACGCAAGTTCTGAAGACCATTATTCAGAAAAATATAACAATAAAGTAGAACCTTTATCCGTGGCATTTTTTAAAAATATGTGGAATAACACTTTCATAACCTAAGAAATGTATCTAATTTTTAAAGAAAAAAAAATTGGTGCCTAAATTAAATTCTATGACAAATTTTGCATATGAAAATTACAGACGAGGCGTAAAATATCTCGAGATGCTATACTTCCCAGTTCCCAAGGGTCCTGCTTCTACTTATCCCAAACCCTCTCACGCCACAGGCACCTTAAAATGTCTGGGGCTGCGCAAACGCTCACTTATCCGTCTGTGCGCACCTTTCTCTGACTGTCTCTCTGTATGTAGGCGTCACTATCTTTCTGTTAGCTTGTGTTGATTACCAAAGATGTTACAAATCTTTTAGAAATCAGTAACTCGGCCAATATTCTGTTTCAATGTTTGTGAGTCTGCATTTTATTTCTTATACTTTTCACCTTTTATTCCCCCCCCCCTCTCTCTCTCTCTCTCTCCTCTCTCTCTCTCTCTCTCTCTCCTCTCTCTCTCTCTCTCTCTCTCTCTCTCTCTCTCTCTCTCTCTCAGAAAAATACTCCAGATAACCCTCAGGACATAACGTGACTTTGGTCAAACTTATTTTCCGGTTAATGCTCAAGAGCCTTCTGAAATGTTTATAAACCCCAAAACTCTTCCCGACCTAAAATTAAGAATTTTAACGCGGAATTAAGAACTAAATTAAAATCAACTGAACGTTTACATACTATTATAACTTAGTTTAAATAAATTTGATATTCTAACTATGTAATAAAAGCTTTTTAAACAAGTTTTGTCCTTTATGATATATTAATCCTTTACTATTTTATTGACGGCCATATGAGTGAATTACTAGGTCTCCCCTCCCCTTCTTAGTGCAAAAAGTTTTCCTTTCAGTTTTAGCATTTTATTTAATTAAAAGGTCAATGATTTGACAATTTTATCAAATCCTTCTTTCCCCTTCTCACTTCCAACAGCCAAAATGACAGAATCTGAAATTGAAGAGAGATTGGGCCTCACTCCAAAGGGGGAGAGCAGTAAGTGTTTTTCTGAAGGTTAAAAGTCATTGTCACTGAGCCAAGCAATACAAGCTTTGCCGATTTCTAAACAAATAGAGAGAGAGAGAGAGAGAGAGAGAGAGAGAGAGAGAGAGAGAGAGAGAGAGAGAGAGAGAGAGAGAGAGAGAGAATTTGGGTCATAAAATCGTCAGTTGTGACACTGAAATGGACCTATGCTCTTTCGCATGAAAAATAAGCTTTTGCCGATTTCTAAACAAAGAGAGAGAGATGAGAGAGAGAGAGAGAGAGAGAGAGAGGAGAGAGAGAGAGAGAGAGAGAGAGAGAGAGAATTTGGTCATAAAATCGTCAGTTGTGACACTGAAATGGACCTATGCTCTTTCGCATGAAAAATAAGCTTTGCCGATTTCTAAACAAATAGAGAGAGAGAGAGAGAGAGAGGAGAGAGAGAGAGAGAGAGAGAGAGAGAGAGAGAGAGAGAGAAAAAAAAAATTTGGTCATAAAATCGTCAGTTGTGACACTGAAATTGGGCCTATGCTCTTTCGCATGAAAAATGAAACAACTTGTTTCCTGGCAGGAAACTCTGAAGATTCATGCACTTGCATGTGTTCCCTCCGGCTGGAATGGGACTGTAAATTTGAAACTGTGCTCTATGGACCTCGTTCGCCCATATGGGCGAATGTTTTCATTTATGCTTTAGCAAATTGAACGCGTGTAAAACTGCATTACGAATGCGCATGTAACTCGTTCTCCAGCGTCTTTAGGAGCATCTGTTCATTGCGAGTAAACTTACGGTGTTGGTTCAATCGTGCGTGTTCAAGTGTTCTGGAAGCGTCGTCTCCCATACACAGTTTATGGCTATATAACTCATGACAACATTATTGCTGCTAACCTTAATACAATGTAACATCTGCCGGCATATGTTCATATAACGTATATTCACATATTCTATTTGTTTAAATCAGATTAGAATATTTTTGCTATTATGGCCACCAGACAAGGATGGGTCCCTATGCACCCCCCCCCCCTCCCCAATGGCAAAATGAAACTTATTTTTTTAAAATCTTGACATTTCGCTTATACAAATCTGAGTGGTAACTGTATAAAATGAGATGCAATTTTTAATTTTTACTTATTTACTGTACCCTCATCCGCGACAATTGCTCTAAAGCGATACATAAAACATTTTATGTCCTTATATCTCTGGTTCTAATTACCATAGAATCATAATCTTGGTATCTAAATGTATGATTTTCAGGTCAAGAGAGCCATTGGTAAACCATTCAGTCATCCATCATTGACCAATTTCAAGTGTTTCAGTTGCAGAAACTCGTCTAATGACTCAGGTACGTAACATTTCTAAATCACTTATTCACCTTTAGTCTAAGGGACGGAAAATTTACACCTAATATTAATCATGTCAGCTAAAATTGCCTGACTTTCAAAACGTTTCCAGGGTGCTAGAAAATTATTGAGATTGATTGATTGATAGAGAGTTTTTCTGGCATCCAGACATTTAAGGTCATTGAAACCAGAATAATTTGTTAAAGATAAGGAAACGGAAATAAAAAAAAATAGAAACAGCCTTATAAAATTTAAATAGGTTTAAGAACACCTGCTTCTGAAATAAATCTAAAAATATCGTTAGCATGGTATGACACATCATATCCAAAAATCTTGGCAAGGATGAACCTGCCATCTTCACCTCGAACCTCACACAGATATCAATTTCTTAAAGGCTCCACTTTGTAGAGCTGATTTTTGCCATTTTTTTTCATTTTTTTCTTTGCTAAAAGTCTTCCTTTGGCCTAGCAGAAGGACGTGATACGTGTAGAATTCATCTCCAAATAAGAGATATCATTAGTAATTGTGTAATTTTTATAGTTTACCTCTCAAAAATTGGTCGAAGTCGTTTTCTAATATTAGTTTCATCAAAGAAAATTAGTTTAGGGGTTACTATGAGATTATCTCCCATTTTCCTGTGTCCTAAGGAAAAAAATCGCTTTTTCTCGGTTTTTTGTTTCGGGAGAGGGGTGTATTTCTTTTCTTGTCCTGCTCTTATGCCTTAAATAATATAATTTTTAGATGTTTTAGGCTATCAAGTGACATAATACCTACAAACACTCAGAAGGTTTTGTCCCTAAATCGAGATTTTAATTTTTGGTGAATATTTATTTCTAGGTATCGCTCCATCATCGGCGGGGCTTTCACTAAAGTTATTGCTCGTTTTTTTCTTGCTGTGTGCTTATTTACTGTTCGATTTTGATAAAACTTTGTGCGCATGGTCCAGGTGGATATACAGACATGCCTACAGACCGAATTTCAATTCAAGACAGTAGTTTCTCACCGATCACCAAATAACATTTAGTACAATGGCACAGAATTTCAAATTTATTTTCCCTGTAGGATGATAAAACTCACAGAGGATATGCCTTATTATAGTGCTAATAATGCCTGAAAATTTCATAAGCGTGTCTTGATTAGTGTATTTTTGGGAAATATTTTTACGATTGGCACCCCTACAAAGTGGAGCCTACCCTTCAGGTGCTGTAAGTGGGGGCTTCGGTCAACAAATGCCTCACTGTCAAGTGTACCAAACAGCCGTCGTAATATGCTGGTATTGGTCAGTTAGCAGAAATTCATGTGTTAGAGTGTGGCCAAAGTGGAGATGACAAATAGTCGTATTCCACTTTTGGGGCGTAAAATTATACTTCCAAGGGGATATAACATTCGTCATTTCTTTCATCTTATTTTCTACTAAGCTATCCCAATGCTCTTGCCAATCATTGCAAATCAAATTCTTAATGCTGGGCAAACAATCATCTAATTTCCAGATAACTATGCGTTGCCGGAATCCAGTAAATTCCAACAATAATACCCCTCCATTCAATGATAAAAATCCACCTTAAAATTTTTAAAACTAAAGAGTTACTGGAATCGAAAACTTCTAAATCTTAAAGGATACTCCTTGCATCAATAAATATGGTAGAATATAAATCGACCAAATCCCTTATATGCAAAGTTCATGATCATTCTACCCGAGGAATAGGTGGTAAACAAGAGATCAATTACCTCCTTAATCTCATACGCTCATACAAAACATTCAACGGTAATTGGTTCGGTAAACGAATAGCCTACGATACCGAGTGTTTTGAACGAAGGATTTCCAATGCAGAATTTTCGCTTTCAATTAATTTGCCACGTGGAAAGGTATTGTAAAGAGTTTTAAACATATGTTTAGATCATCTTAATAAAAGATGATTTTTTTTAATATATATATATATATATATACATGTATATATATATACATATATATATATATATATATATATATATATATATATATACATGTATATATATATACATATATATATATATATATATATATATATATATATATATTACATGTATATATATATACATATATATATTTATATATATATATATATATATATATATATATATATATATACATGTATATATATATACATATATATATATATATATATATATATATACATGTATATATATATACATATATATATATATATATATATATATATATATACATGTATATATATATACATATATATATATATATACATGTATATATATATATATATATATATATATATATATATACATGTATATATATATATATATATATATATACATATATATAAATATATATATATATATATATATATATACATGTATATATATATATATATATATATATATATACATATATATATATATATATATATATATACATGTATATATATATATACATGTATATATATATATATATATATATATATATATATATATATATATATATATATATATACATGTATATATATATACATGTATATATATATATATATACATGTATATATATATACATGTATATATATATATATATATATATATATATACATACATATATATATATATTTATATATATATATATTTATATATATATATATATATATATATATATATACATGAACTCTTTACCTCTGTAGAACTCTTATAGGTTAAGTGGCAACCATTGTTACGCGGGATAAGCAAGCATTCCACCCTCTGGGAACTAAGCCATTATCCTTGTTTATTCCGCACACCAGATACATGTGAAAACACGAGTGGCCGCAACCTGCGTGACTGTATATCAAAAGTTATCACCTGATTAAATATCAAAAGGTGTATTTTTCCCGAAGATTACTAACATTCAGATGAAGATAATGACGAACATGTAAAGGGTGAAATAGACAATAGGGATTATATAATAATTTCCTACGACGAAGTTGGCTACCCAGACTGCATTTATATTTTGTCTGATGAGCAACATAAAGAAGCCAATTGCATAATTATATAGTCTGATAGCGATGATCACTTCGATTCAGTCTTT
The DNA here is from genome assembly GCF_036898095.1 of Palaemon carinicauda. Classification (NCBI taxonomy): domain Eukaryota; kingdom Metazoa; phylum Arthropoda; class Malacostraca; order Decapoda; family Palaemonidae; genus Palaemon; species Palaemon carinicauda. Next base: position 95,345,022 of record NC_090737.1, on the reverse strand, counting down.
ACTGAATTCAGTGATATAGATCGATGAAATATTGTTCAGAATTGGAAAGCTAAATTCAGATTACCTGGTAAGGCGAGCGTTTGGGTTTCTTTTGGGGTTCAATTAAAAGATAGATGCAAACTAGTGTCGCTTGAAAAAACTCAACAAAGGATTGCGGATATTTACTGCGGATACAACGGCAACTCTGCCACTTTAATCATACTGAAGAGAATACCGAGTCATATCTCTATGAAACTAACCTACCCCTGGAATCCGAGGACCAGATTTCAGCACGAGATTAGTTAAAAAAAAAAAAAAAAAAAAAAAAAACATCCTAGCAATGGATTCCCTCCCTAAAAATCTAGACAGCTAAAAATGGAAGAGAGGTTCGATAGCAAGGCAGGAGACAGCTGATGAAATATGAAGGAGATTAGATTAATAATAAGCAATAGAAATTTTGAATCAACCTGGGAATAAAAACAAATATTCCCCAGTTCGAAAACACTCTTGTCCGTCACAAGTTGAAACCCAAAAATGATTTTCAGCGCTGAAGTCAAATGACTGCCCCAGGAATTCTCTCGTTAAGAGGAGGAAGAACCAAAGAAATAGTCATTTTAGCAACAGCGAATTGGTCATTGGAGGCTGACTCTTGAATTTTTTAATGCACACACCACATGAAGTAGAAGACAAAGAAATTTATGTTTGGTAAAAAAAAATGTGCAATATTTATTGGTTTGTAACAGTTTCTCTAATTTTAGGATTTTAATGTTTCTAAGAAATTACAATTTATTTGCTCTTTAGAGATTTTATCTTTTATTTCTTATCCTCTGGGTTTATTATTATTTCCTATTTCACACTTTCCCGAATTGATTTGGGCAAGCCTTGTAGGAGTCCGAGTTCTGTTAACTGGGATAGATAACCTAATCCTTTTAATAATAATAATAATAATAATAATAATAATAATAATAATAATAATAATAATAATAATAAAAACAACAACAACAATAATAATGATAGTAATAATAAATAATAATATCCTTAAAATTCCCCAAAAACATTTCTAGTTCAATCTTTTTCCTTCGTATGCATTTGCATTTTATTCGCAGACGAAAAAAAAAAAAAACACGGGAAAATTACTCAAATAACATTTCTTTCCATTGGCAAAAAGAATAATGGAAAAAAAAAAACTGTTGTATAGCTTCATGCATTTACATTTACTAACAGAAATTTCAGCTTCAAGAACCGTTTCTGATAATTTTAGTTTTTATTCTCCCCTGATTTGTGGCTTTCCGATTTCCTCTCTCCGGTAACCTTTCAAGCCTTGGCATTTTTTTTCCCTAACTAACCTCCCTTGTCTGCAATGCAAATTCCCCTTTGTCTGGAAATCAAACCCTCTCTTTCTGGAAAGCAAATTTCCTCTCCATGATCGCTAATTCGTCCTTCTGTAAATTCAGTTCACATTCTATATATTTTTTTTTTCAAGTTACCGATTTCTCGTTAGGAAACATAGTTTCATTTTACTTTTTTGTGTATATATGTCGTAACTGATAAAACCTATTTCCCATTTTATAAAGCCAATAACCAATATCACAGAAGCAATTATCCTTTTCACGAAACAGATTCCTTGTCTCGTAAAATTGAATAACAGCTTCACAAACACCGTAACACAGTTGCATAGTCCACTTCTTAGTTAAAACTGATTTCTGCTAATCTAAGCTTTCCTTTCGCCTCACCACATCTCGTTAATTAAATAAAGTTATTCACCCCTTTCAGAATGTTTCTCGTTTCACATATATTTATCCGCCATCAAACAAATCTTTTACCTTTCGTTACGCATCCTACACACCGCTTTCCCAAATTTATTTTACATTTTCTATAACAGCCACTAAGATGAGAAATCTGAAGATCTCATTCGACCTTGATACTACAAGGATAAAATAGTAAAAAGGTGAAAATTGAGAGATGAGAGTTTTGGAGAAGAGAACCAGAGATAAAATTCCATTTAGTTCTTCCAAAAGCCCAATTCTGTAGCTTCAGTCTATTTCTCAATTCAAAACAATTTCTACATGTAAACTGTCTTCTCCTGAATCAAATCACATTCAACAGAGCAAAATCAGTCCATTCATCTATGAGTTAGTTACAAAATGTGGTTTCTCTATTCACGTCTTCCCTTACATTTGCAAGTTGCCTGTTTCCTGATTTAGGCAAATCAATTGTAGTAGCACCTCAAGTATTCCTTGCGATCATGATAACTAGCGTGTTGTTGACTCCCCTAATGGCCATATGTAATAGGGTAAGTAAAAGTAAATATAACATCATATGTCCACCAATGGAAAAGACTATAATTGTTAAAAACCAATCTCCTTGGTTTGATGGAGAGACTTTAAAGAAAAAGTACAAGGGTAGAATACAAAGCTGCAATTTATCATTTTAATCACCTACTAAAGTGGGAAAAAGCGAATACTAAAAGAAAAAGACCCGGGAAGTAGCAACAGACACAAATAAGATATAGTCTCTTAAATGGGAAATGTAAATGAAAAAAGGCTACTAAAGAGATCCAGTGACATAATTAGCAAATAATTTTCTAGTATTCTTTGAAAACAAAACAGAAAATATAGTTATTTACAAATATTAAACATCAGATTACACAGATAAGATTAACGAGATTCAATAATATAACAGGACGATGTAACCAGAGTTATCAAAGACAACAAACTCTGCGATCGATCTAATGCCAATATCTGAACTAACCGGAGAAAGAAACTTTTCTAGTCTAGTTGACATAATTACGAGAATGGCAAATAAAGCATCGATTGGTGTAAGTTTCAAAAATCTTAGAAAATGGCTATAGTCACACCCGGTTCTGAAAAGTGCTCTTGATTATCAGCAATTAAGCTCGTCTAGACCTGTTTCAAATCAATACTTTATTTCAAAAGTGCTAGAATATATGATTCTTAAACAACTAATTGGTCACTTAGAAGAAATAGAAGCTTTGTCAGACAATCTGTCAGCGAACAGAAAATTATACTCTACGGAGACAGCTATCAGTTATGTTGTAAATGATATGCTGCAAATGATGGATGAAAACATTATTACCTGATCTCAGTAGTGCTTTTGGATACAATTGTGCATGAACTACTACTACACAATCTATGGTCCATCTGTATTGAAGATCAAGCTTTTGAATACCTATTACTACTTAGTTGACAGAAATTACTGTGTTCAAATTGGAAACTTATTCATCATAAGAACCTTTAAACAGGGATAACTCAGGGGGAGTAAACTGGGCGAATTCTTCTCATCCTATTGGTATGTCGAAAATACTGCAAAGGCATGGAGTGATGTTCAACCTATTTGCAGATGATACACCATTTTACTTTTCGATAAATGATATAGATGAAACTACTGAAACTCTAAACCCCATTCTTGCCAGTGTTAGGCAATGGATGACAATCAAACAACTAAAATTAAATTAAAATAAAACTGAGTTTATGATGGCTGGAAAGAAAAACAGCTTAACAAACTTGGATGATATTCAGATAAAAATAAATGACAATTTTGCCCCAATAGGTAGAGAAGTTCGTGATCTAGGCGTATCTCTTGATTGTAACTTGTCTTTCAATGCCCAAACAAATAATGTAGTAAAACTGCTGGTTAAACATTGCTTTTATAAAGAAGAACCTGGATGAACATTCTGTAAAGAAACTTGTGATGAATTGTGTTATTACCAGGATTGACTACTCTAACTCCATCTACTATAATTTACCACAAGTGCAACAATTAAGAAATTACAATATATAATACACAGAGGAGCAAGACTGATAAAAGGTGTCCCACCTAGAGAAAGGATCACTCCTATACTAATTGATTTACACTGGCTTCTTATTAAAGCAAGAATTGAGCTTAAAATATGTACAATAACCCATCAAGTTATCATAATCGGACGTCCAAAATATCTAAGATAATTGATACATATTTGTGCAACCAACAAATCGTGTTAACACAAGAATTGTTACAGATTGTTTCAAATAATTGGAACCTAGAAGTTATGTCTACAGTAGGCACAAGAGCTTTTAAATATGCAGCCCCGAGACTAAACAGTCAGCTCCCAATAAACATTCGAACGGACTGAATATATTGAGGCTTCCAAGAAGAAAACTTTCTTGTTCTCCAAATGCTTCGATAATGTGGATTTGACAATAAACGAGCAATATGCATTGTGAAATATTGAATGCTTTCGAACGATCATGATAAAATAACAGTCGTGGTCCTATAGAGAATAGGGTTCCCTCGTTGCATAGGCCCAGAAAAGCATCCCGTAAAGTAAAGTAATAAATACATCATATCCTTTCAAGATGGACTTTAATTTCTTATCGAAATTACTATTAGGAGTTTGAGGGATTTCCACGTACTTCTGAGTAAGTTTAATTATCTGACAACAGATTCTTCATATCCGTACATGTATGGTCTTATCAAAACACACAAGATTAATAACCATATCCGCCAAATAGTCATTTCAGTTGGTAGTGTTTCTTACAAATTGTCTAAATGGTTAGTACAAGTCCTCATACCTATTGTTGGAATTACATCTCAATCACATAGAAAGGCACGATAATACCTTATTTTCTACTGTTTTATATGGACTCTGGCATGCCTCGTTGCAGTGTTATTGATGAGAAATCTACTTACTTTATTTGTTACCTTTATGTGCTCTGCCTCCATTTATCCTTTTAGTTTATTCTGTAATTATAAAGAATTAGATTTGAATTTTATTATCAGTCACAGGCCGTTTCTTTAATAGTGTATATGTATGTATTTCGAAGGAATGCATTTCTCGGTGTTTGCCGGCGACCGTTTCAATATTCAACCCACTCTCATTCATGTTCTTGCCACAAATTTATGAAAACGACTACTAATGGATAATTTATGCACACCCTTACTAGCAGTAAACAAGTGTGGTGCAGCTTCCTAACGTTGCATGCGCAATGTGCAGTCTGCAAAGCATCCACATAACGTAAGAGGTTTCCTGGGATATCCAGTAAACGTGTACTGTGCAATGTTACCGCATGGAGAGACACCATAAGAAAGGGAAATAAAAGCTGACATACGGTGAAGAGAGAGAGAGAGAGAGAGAGAGAGAGAGAGAGAGAGAGAGAGAGAGAGAGAGAGAGAGAGAGATACAAAATATTGTTTTGATTTTGCTTAGTTACTTGAAAGGAAGAGGAAGAAAAACTGAACTTAAATGGTACTATAAGTGAGGGGACATTTTGATATCTTAAAACGAGATATTTATTTCTAAATTGTTATTTTACTCCAACTAACAACAATCGGAGATTTCCTCTACTACTACTACTACTACTACTACTACTACTACTACTACTACTAAAGCAGTAGTAGTAGTAATTGATAACTTATTCGAACAGAAAGCATCAACATAACTATCACAATTAGGAAAAGCAGCAACGTTAACATCAATAATGAAAAATTTGACCAAAATCTCTCGTACTCCTCTAATTAAACCTTACTCTTCACCTCTTCAGGAGCATTCCAGTTCCAGGAACAGGTGCAAATGCACTCCCATTCCCAAGCCCAAATCATGACTGATTTCAATCGCAGACCTTCATATTTACTTACATTCTGGTCGGGAATTCAAAGCTACCCGCGTACAATTACTCGCAATGAACATACATTTTCGTCAAGAAATTTCTTTCCTCGTCCTATTCCGTTTTCGATTCCTGACTTCCAAATTTCAACTTCCCAAACTCGTTTTCGTTCATTCACTTTCGATTTTCTCTCGACTCCTGCCATTCCGAGTTCCTCCTTCCACCACGATTCAAACTTTGCCAGTTTTTGCAAAACTAGTTTCCGTTCCCCCAAATGCAAATTTTATCTTGCTGCAAAGTAAATTCTGCTTTTTTCAGTTCTTGACTACAAAGCCAATTCTTCTTGTGCGTTGTGCAATATCCGTTCATTTTAAAATTTTTATGAATTCAATTACCCAGTCGTATTCCCATTTTAAGCAAAAAATAATGATATCTTTCTGCTAAGCCAGTTATATCCCCATTGGTTAGATCAATTAATAATTTGGAAAAGCCTTTTCCCCTTATTGCAAAATCCATTCACCGTCCTTTGTCAAAGTTAAATCATATTTTCATTATAGATTTTTTCATTCACTGAACATCTCTGCCTCATAAAACCTAAAAACATTTTATGTGCGATTGATGTCCCCCTCACAAGATTCATCTGTAGTGGAACCCTTCCCTAGTTTAGCTTTATTGAAAACTATGAAAGTTTCATCTATTTGAAAAATCTAACACAACCTGTTCCAAATCCTGTACCACATTTAAAAAAACCAACATCATTATCCACAATTTCCATTTCCTTTTCCATACAAACACTGAATCCTCTTGCACTAACACTATTCGTTATAATAGGTTATAGGAGCCAATATAGGAATCCCTCTGTACCAGCAAACCCCCATTTAAAGGCTCAAATTGATCAAGCAGAATGTCACTGGGAAGGGCAACCTTGAACTTACATTTATACACTTATAAAGGACAAGCAGTGAGAGTTTGTCTCATATTTAAAATAAGAATACTAATTCAACGAAGTAGAATAGCATAATTGTCAAATTGAGAATGAACTAAAACTGAAATTTTTTAATTTTGCATCTTTCACATATGTATGCGCACAGGCACATCAGAAACTCTCATCTAATATATATTTTCCTTTTTTGCAATCTTTAATCACCGCTTGTCGTAGCCAGGTTCTCATAATCATTGTTGTTAAGTCGTAGTCTTTAAACATTTTTTTTCTTATGGACTGCCATTTGTAGATAGCCGAGATGAACCCCCCCCCCCACCCCAACAACACCACCATTGTTTCATTTTGTTGAACCGAGATCATTTTTCCCAAAGGAAATTCAGAAGTTTGTTCGTGATATACAAGTCATAAAACCCAGACTTCGAGACA
>NC_090737.1:95315571-95333071 GCF_036898095.1 Palaemon carinicauda | reverse complement strand
CAATTTCAATCCTTGAAAGGGCGTCCGCGACTGGGTTTTTCTTTCCTGGGACGTAACGTATGGTGCACCCGAATTCGGCGATTGTTGCGAGACGACGTTGTTGTCGGGAGGACCATGCGTCTGTCGATTTAGTGAAAGCGTGTACGAGGGGTTGATGGTCCGTCGCGATTGTGAAGGGAGTGCCCTCCAAGATGAGCCTGAAGTGGCGGACGGCGAGGTAGACGGCGAGGAGTTCCCTATCGAAGGTGCTGTATCTTGTTTCGGCGGGTTTCTATTTCTTGCTGAAGAATGCCAGCGGTCGAGGAGAACCATCGACGAGTTGCTCCAGCACAGCCCCACAGGCGACGTTGCTGCCGTCGGTCATTAGTCGCAGGGGCGCGTTGTCGTCGAAATGAGCTAGGGTGGTGGCATTCGCGAGGGCATCCTTCGTCCGGGCGAATGCCTGTTGCTGGGGCAAACCCCAATCGAGTTTTTTCGCTTTTCCTTTCAGGACGTTGTCGAGGGGTAACAGGGTTTGTGCGATGTTGGGGATGAAGCGCCTGTAGTAATTGACCATCCCCAGGAACTCCTGAAGTTGGCGGATGGTTGTATGTATCGGGAACTTTCTGATGGCGTCGACCTTGGTTGTCATGGGTTTTACCCCGCACGAGGATACGCGGTGACCAAGGAAATCCACTCCTTCCGCACCGAACGTGTATTTGTTGAAACGTACGACCAGGCCGTTCTCCTGTAGGCGTTTGAGGACAGTGCGATCGTGCCTCCTGTGTTCCTCCTTGGTTTTCGAGAATATCAGGATGTCGTCGACGTAGCAGACGCAGAAAGGTAGGTCACCAGAATGCTATCCATTAGTCGTTGGAAAGTCGCCCCGGCATTGCGTAGACCGAAGGTTGAGTTTGCGAAGGTGTAGGATCCAAACGGCGTTACAATGGCAGTTTTCGGGATGTCTTCCGGAAATACGGGGACCTGGAAGTAAGACTTGAGGAGGTCCATCTTGGTAAAATACTTTGCGTCGTGCAACGCGTTCGTTAGGTCCTGCATGTTGGGCAGCGGGTAGTGATCGGGCGTTGTGATGAGGTTGAGGCACCTGTAGTCGCCGCAAGGTGTCCAGGACCCGTCCGGCTTTTTTACCGTGTGTAGGGGCGATGCCCAGGGGCTCGATGCTTTCTTACAGATACCCATGCGTTCCATGTCCTCGAAGGCGCGTTTGGCATCCTTCAGTTTCTGGGACGGGAGGCGGCGGAATTTGGCGCGAGTAGGAGGTCCTGTCGTTGTGATGTGGTGGTAGATCCCGTGCTTGGACGGGGAACCTGGCGAGTGTCGGAGCTCGGGCTTGAAAACCTCGGGAAATTCTCGTAGGAGGTTGGCGTAGGGGTGCGTCATTACGGCGGATACGGACATTTTCTAGTTCTATATTTTTTTGTGTAAATTCTCTCTAGCTTTGGGAAATCTTCTACATAGGACACAGCATACAATAAGAAATCTGACTTGCTTTTTCTGCATTTATTCACCTGACAAAGAAACAGTACAGGTGAATCTTCATTAAGGAACAAAACGTACTAGAGCAAGTCAGACTTCTTCCCTCTGCTGAGTACATCTTGTAGAATATCCCTTAGGTATCCAGAATAAATTGGGAACAGTCGCCATCTTTTGGGAATCTCCTACTTAGAACACAGCATACAGGAAGTCAGACTTGTTTCTTCTGCATTTGTTCACCTGACAATGAAACAGTACAGGTAAATCTTCATCAAGGAACAAAGCATACTTGAGCAAGTCAGACTTCTTCCCTCTGCTGAATACATCTTCTAGAATATCCATTAGGTGTTCACAATTGATTGGGAACAGTCGCCATCTTCTTCTTCTTCTTCTTCTTCTTCTTCTTCTTCTTCTTCTTCTTCTTCTTCTTCTTCTTCTTCTTCTTCTTCTTCTTCTTCTTCTTCTTCTTCTTCTTCTTCTTCTTCTTCTTCTTCTTCTTCTTCTTCTTCTTCTTCTTCTTCTTCTTCTTCTTTTGTATTTTCTAGTTCTATATATTTTTTTTGTAATTTCTCTCTAGCTTTGGGGAATCTTCTACATAGGACACAGCATACAATAAGAAATCTGACTTGCTTGTTCTGCATTTGTTCACCTGACAAAGAAACAGTACAAGTGAATCTTCATCAAGGAACAAAGCGTACTAGAGCGAGTCAGACTTCTTCCCTCTGCTGAGTATATCGTAGAATATCCCTTAGGTATCCAGGGTAAATTGGGAACAGCTGCCATCTTTTGGGAATCTCCTACTTAGAACACAGCATACAGGAAGTCAGACTTGTTTCTTCGGCATTTGTTCACCTGATAAAGAAACAGTACAAGTGAATCATCATCAAGGAACAAAGCATACTTGAGCAAGTCAGACTTCTTCCCTCTGCTGAGAATTGATTGGGAACAGTCGTCATTTTATTGTTTATCTGCTGCCATCTTCTTCTTCTTCTTCTTCTTCTTCTTCTTCTTTTGTATTTTCTAGTTCTATATATATTTTTTTTAATTTATATCTAGCTCTGGGGAATCTTCTACATATGACACAGCATACAATAAGAAATCTGACTTGCTTTTTCTGCATTTGTTCACCTGACAAAGAAACAGTACAGGTGAATCTTCATCAAGGAACAAAGCGTACTAGAGCGAGTCAGACTTCTTCCTTCTGCTGAGTATATCTTGTAGAATATCCCTTTTGTATCCAGAGTAAATTGGGAACAGTCGCCATCTTTTGGGAATCTCCTACTTAGAACACAGCATACAGGAAGTCAGATTTGTTTCTTCTGCATTTGTTCATCTGACAAAGAAACAGTACAGGTGAATTTTCATCAAGGAACAAAGCATACTAGAGCATATCAGACTTCTTCCCTCTGCTGAATACATCTTGTAGAATATCCCTTAGGTGTTCAGAATAGATTGGGAACAGTCGCCATTTTTTTATTTCTCTGCCGCCATCTTCTTCTTTTTCCTCGTCTTCTTCCTCTTTTTCTTCTTCTTCTTCTTCTTTTGTATTTTCTAGTTCTATATTTTTTTTTTATTTTCTCTCCAGCTTTGTGAAATCTTCTACATAGAACACAGCATACAAGAAGAAGTCAGACTTGCTTGTTCTGCATTTGTTCACCTGGCAAAGAAATAGTACAGGTGAATCTTCATGTAGGATCATAGCTTACCATTGCAAGTCACACTTCTTCCCTCTACTGAGTCCATCTTGTAGAATATTCCTTAGGTGTCCAGAATAGATTGGGAACAGTAGCCCTCTTGTTGTTTTTTTGCTTTCTTCTTCTTCTTCTTCTTCTTCTTCTTCTTCTTCTTCTTCTTCTTCTTCTTCTTCTTCTTCTTTTTTCGGGGGGGGGGGGGGGTTTCTAGTTATACATATTTTGTATTTTCTATCAAGTTTTGGGGAATCTTCTTCAGAGAACACATCATACTAGAAGTCAGACTTGTTTCTTCTGCATTTGTCCAACTGACAAAGAAACAGTACAGGTGAATCTTCATCAAGGAACAAAGCATACTAAAAAAAGTCAGACTTCTTCCCCTTGCTGAGTCCATCCTGTAGAATATTCCTTATCTAGAATAAATTGGTAACAGTCACCATTTTGTTGTTTCCCCGCTGCCATTTTCCTCTTCTTCTTCTTCTTTTCTTCTTCTTCTGGACATCTAGTTCCATATAATATTTTAAATTTTTTGTTTTTTTTTGTGGGGGAGGGGAAGTTAGTTTATATGTTTTATGGATCTTTTAGTTTTTATATATTTTGATATTTTAATATAATTTTATTCTCTTTATTTTTACTCTTTCCATTGAATAACCTGTTTATTTCTTGTATTCTAGATAAAGCTGCCTCCTTAGCATCTCTTCTTAGAATTTCTTTCAGTACCATATATTCTTCCACATCCTTTAGTTTAATGTTAATTCACATTTTCAGTATTTCCTGTTCCCTCAAAATGGTTTATAAATTCTTTCACTTGTCCTTTTTGAACTTCTACTGGGTTTGTTTTCTTCTTCCATATTCCCTTTTCTCTCTCTATCATATTTTCATACTTTCGAACGAGATCTTCAACTATTCCTGTCCCGTGTGACCTCTCGTATTCCAATATTTCCCGTATTCTAGCTAAGGCTGAGTCCTTAGCACCTCTTCTTAGAATTTCTCTTGGTACCACGTATTCTTCCTCACCTATTTGTTTGATATTCACTTCACTATTTCCTGTTCCCTCAAAATGGCTTATAAGTTCTTTCACTTGTCCTTTTTGAACTTCTACTGGCTTTGTTTTCTTCTTCCATATTCCCTTTTCTCTCTCTATCATATTTTCATACTTTCGAACGAGCTCTTCAACTATTCCTGTCCCGTGTGACCTCTCGTATTCCAATATTTCCCGTATTCTAGCTAAGGCTGAGTCCTTAGCACCTCTTCTTAGAATTTCTCTTGGTACCACATATTCTTCCTCACCCATTAGTTTGATATTCACTTCAGTATTTCCTGTTCCCTCAAAATGGCTTATAAGTTCTTTCACTTGTCCTTTTTGAACTTCTACTGGCTTTGTTTTCTTCTTCCATATTCCCTTTTCTCTCTCTATCATATTTTCATACTTTTGAACGAGCTCTTCAACTATTCCTGTCACGTGTGACCTCTCGTATTCCAGTATTTCCCGTATTCTAGCTAAGGCTGAGTCCTTAGCACCTCTTCTTAGAATTTCTCTTGGTACCACGTATTCTTCCTCACCTATTTGTTTGATATTCACTTCAGTATTTCCTGTTCCCTCAAAATGGCTTATAAGTTCTTTCACTTGTCCTTTTTGAACTTCTACTGGGTTTGTTTTCTTCTTCCATATTCCCTTTTCTCTCTCTATCATATTTTCATACTTTCGAACGAGCTCTTCAACTATTCCTGTCCTGTGTGACCTCTCGTATTCCAATATTTCCCGTATTCTAGCTAAGGCTGAGTCCTTAGCACCTCTTCTTAGAATTTCTCTTTGTACCACGTATTCTTCCTCACCTATTTGTTTGATATTCACTTCAGTATTTCCTGTTCCCTCAAAATGGCTTATAAGTTCTTTCACTTGTCCTTTTTGAACTTCTACTGGCTTTGTTTTCTTCTTCCATATTACCTTTTCTCTCTCTATCATATTTTCATACTTTTGAACGAGCTCTTCAACTATTCCTGTCACGTGTGACCTCTCGTATTCCAGTATTTCCCGTATTCTAGCTAAGGCTGAGTCTTTAGCATCTCTTATCAGAATTTCTCGCATTGCTGCATATTCTTCAATATCAACTTTCTTCATATTAGTTTGATGTCCGACAACATTAACGTTTTCCTCGAATTCTTGAACCCTTTGTTTTACTTTACCTTTTTTTCCTTGTATAGCAATTCTCTCCTTCCTCCTTATTTCTTCATGGCTTTCCATAATAGATTCGTATTTTTCAATTAAACCTTCTACAACAGTCTTGTTTCTATTATAGAGTTTTCTCTCATCCACCAAATCTATAACGAGTCCTTCGTTTTGGGCCTTATAAGATCGTGATTCATTCTCAGACATTCCTCTTGCATGTGAAATAAATGTTCCGGAATCTAAGACGGAACAATAACAACAACATAAAAGCTTACCTTGTGAAGCTCCAATAAGATCCTTAAGAGTTTGTTCCAATTCAGAAACAATTTTAGCATCCAAACCGTCACCACAATAACAATTACCCTTAAAACTCTCCATATTCAATCTAACTTCTTTCTGCCCATCACCACCTTTAGTTTTAAAAAACGGAGTCTTCACTGAAGTCTTCTGAATGTCTTCACAACGAAACTGGATCCCAGTGACATCTGTCATTTGACGAAAGATTTTTGATTTTCTTTTCCTAATTTGTATTTGAAATATTGAGCATATATATATATATATATATATATATATATATATATATATATATATATATATATATATATATATATTATACACACACAAGAGTAGACAATATCTTAATGGGGTCCAAATATCAAAGGGAAAATCTCTTCGGACATAGTGAAATCCTGCAGGTTTTTAGGATGAGAAAAGTACAGCGATCTGACCGGATTTCTCACTGAAGTCTCCTGGATGTCTTCACACCGAAACTGGATCCCGAAGGCATCTGGAATCTGACGAACGATTTTTTATTCTATCTTTCTAATTTATATTTGAAATATCGATTATATATATATATATATATATATATATATATATATATATATACAAAATAGTAGACAATATCCAAAAACCCCTCCGGACATACTGAGCTCCAGTTAGTTTTTAGGATAAGAAAACTACACTTACATACATCCATTTATTTGGTGTCGACAAGCATTTTGAATCACTTTTTCATTCTTGCAACGGAAAAGAAATCGATTCTTCAGGAATGCCTCTCGTGTTCAAAGCAGAACGAATTGGGAGGCTTGCTAGCCGCGCCATAAGTTCATGTCCGGATCTGCGGCTATCTCCGGTTCGATTCTCTTTGGAATGGCGTCTCTCGTATGACAGTCTCGAAGCTCGAATGTTTTCTCCTCAGTGAAGAAGTTTCTGCAACCCCCGTCTCCGATAGAGTTCAAGATTCCACAGTTGGGAAGGGGTTGATGTTCAAATTGGGTCTTGCTTGTGCAGCGCAGTTTAGAACGAGAGGCTTTCTTGCAATTCCCCCTCACAATTTTTTACACTTGATCCATAGGTCCACTTCATCTGGAACGGTTTCAATCCCGCAACAGCTAAAATGGTTTGAGGCTTCAGGATTCTCCGGGAAGTCTTGGCTGCAGGATTCTTCGGGAAGTCTTGGCTGCAGGATTCTTCGGGAAGTCTTGGCTGCAGGATTCTTTGGGAAGTCTTGGCTGCAGGATTCTTCAGAAAGTCTTGTCTGCAGGATTCTTCGGAAAGTCTTGGCTGCAGGATTCTTCGGAAAGTCTTGGCTGTAGGATTCTCCGGGAAGTCTCGCAGCTTCAGCGTTTTCTTTCCAGTGTAGAATCTTCTGCTCTTTCATTCAGTTTATGCATGACTTGCCACTACTGAATGCGGTACTTGAGCATGTTACTTCACGTTTATAGTGAGTAGATAATCCCTGTAATGGCGTCCAAAGGAGCGAAGACAGGATCTTTCTGGACAAATTGATCCTCAGGAAAACTGTATTTGCTTCCCTCCATTCCATTTTCGTTGTCTTCTAAAGGACTCATCATTTCCTCGAGAAGGAGGTTATCGAGCGTCGTCAGGAATACTTCGGCTGAGTGATGGAATTACGCTTTAATATAAAGGCTGTGGCGGTGGAAATTAAAATTTATTCAGATACTCTGAAATTAATTATCAAATATTGATAGATAAAAACTTTGGAAATACAAATGATTTTCGTATTTTCGCAATTTCTTCAGGTTTTCAGGTGTGAGCCCTCTTGTTTCAATTTTAGAAACACACGCAGAGAGAGAGAGAGAGAGAGAGAGAGAGAGAGAGAGAGAGAGAGAGAGACTGGGCTATTTATTTACAAACTAAAATATTAATAGAGAGAGAGAGAGAGAGAGAGAGAGAGAGAGAGAGAGAGAGAGAGAGAGAGAGAGAGAGAGAGAGAGACGGGGCTATTTATTTACAAACTAAAATATTAAGAGAGAGAGAGAGAGAGAGAGAGAGAGAGAGAGAGAGAGAGAGAGAGAGAGAGAGAGAGAGAGAGAGAGAGAAAGAGAGAGAGAGAGAGAGAGAAGGGGGGGGGGGTATTTATTCACAAACTAAAATATTTGGAGAGAGTGAACTAAGATGAAACAAGTTACATTTTCTTTTTAAGGATAGAAAGAGAGAGCGAGAGCGGAGTGCGTATTCATTTACAGACAAAAAAGAATTAAGAAATAGCCAACTAAGAAAAGTTACTTTTTCTTCATCAAACTTGATGCTAATAACATAAATTTATGACCTAGTCAATGTCATTAGTATTATTGTAGCAGTAATACTTTCTCTAGTAGTGAGGAAGGTGTTACAGCAGTAGTAGTCGTAAAATATGTAGCCTTAGGAGCTGGTAAAAAGATGGAAAAAATATACCAGCATTTATAGTCTACGTATTTTATTTTCTATTTTAAGCGTATTATCAGATCATATTCAGTTGTATTAATTCCCTTAAACAAACCTCGTATCTATTGAACTCTCATTCCATTACAATTTCAATTTTTTATTACCTCCGTCAACGGGGTTGGAAGGAGGTTGTGTTTCACCCCCTGTTTGTGTGTTTGTTTGTTTTTTAGTGAACACCTTCCTGCCCACAATTTTAATCGTAGAGTAATGAAACTTGCATGAATTAACTGTTATGTAAAAAGGCTGAAATGATTGAATTTTGGAAGGGCAAGCTCAAATATCAAGGTCACGGTCAAGCAAAATGTCCGATTCATGTAATCAGTCAAAAGTATGGACATGGTTGTCACAGAGACCCCAAACTTGGTTCATATTTGACATTATGAAAATCCCCGCCAATTAATACATGTCAAGGTTGAAGGTCAACGTCGAGTCCAGGGTCAAGGTCAAGCAAAAGGACAAATTCCGAGCATTAACCCTACGGCCACAATTTTAATCGTAAAGTAATGAAAGTTGCAGGGATTATAAACTTTTATGTAAAGAGCTTGAAATTATTAAATTTTGGAATGTAAAAGGTCAAGGTCCCTGACGAACAAAACATCCATATCGCGTAATCAGCCATAGATTTGAACTCGGTGTCACAGAGACTTCAAACTTGGTTCATATTTGGGTAGGAAAATCCACGCCAATTAATACATGTTAAGGTCAAAGGTTAAGGTCATCGTCGAGCAAAAGGTTGAGAAATAAATTGCTGTGGCGGAGGCCTGCACTCTATTGAGTGCCCCTCTATTTTCGTATAATTTAGGCGCTAAAACTTATTTAGTTGAAGGATAGATATTACACCGCTCCCACATTGTATTAATTCAAAGTAAACCATTATATGACGCAAGCTACCTTAAACACAAGCAACAACCAATCACGGAAGAGCATGACGTACGAAGCTAGTCAACACGAACAAACAATCACAATTGAGAATGACGTAGCCAGTTTGATTTGGGAAAAAACAAGGTTTTACTGATGGGTTTATGAACTGCTGTTTGCAGAATCGCTCACATTGTGTGCCACGTCATTCAATTCTTTTTTTTTTATTCTTCGATTTTTTTTAACTATCTTTAATTATATTTTCCTGGAATACATGTAGTCAATGTGCGGCGTAAAAAGTCTTAATCAACTGTGTATTAGTTATTAATTTCCAATTTCTCGTATATATATATGTATATATATATATATATATATATATATATATATATATATATATATATATATATATATATATACATATCTCTAAGTATGTATGTATGTATGTATGTATATCTTACACCCGATCTGTGAAATTGCCCATTTCATGAAGTGGGCTAACCACTTGCCCATTTCATGAAGTGAGCAAACTACTTGCCCAGTTCATAAAATGGGCAAGTGGTTAGCCCACTTCATGAAATGAGCAAATGAACCCTCACCCATTTCATCATGAAATAGGCTGCCATGATGCATGGAAATATATCTTTGGTACAAAAAGAACCTTTTTATATAAATGAATCTCGCGCTGCTGCTCCAAGATCAAATCTTTCTGCACTTCAATGTCATACAATATTATTCAGAGAAATTCAAATAAATGATCGTTATGACGACCATAAAGTATTTGTGCAGGAAGGGGGAAAAACTAACCAACACGAAAGGACTTTACTTAATGAAACAAGCTACTTTAAACACAACTTAGTGAAAGAAATATTACTACAACTGAACAGCAATAAATACGGACATACACAAACTGATTATATATTTTTTTTTCTTAGTATTTGGGTCAAAATAAGGAAACCTGATACAAATATTTTAAGTTGAAAAAAAATCTTTTGATAAAATAAAATACAATTTTTTTAAACAGCTGTTTTAATCATTAAAAATATAGGCAAAATTCACGTCTATGTAAGCAATGGTCATACATATCAAACAAATTTACAGTAATTATTTGTCAATATTGTCACATCATTTGTGGCTGTGGCAAGCACTGTTGCATCGAAGGCTAGCTTTCAAACAAGAACACCGCTTTGACAAGCAATTGCTCCTGCAAAGACATCTCTGGTATCCTTGGCCACCACACACACCCTCTGCTTGAACTAGTTCGCGAATACTTAACTGTTGTTTGGGGATATTTTCAGGCAAAAGTCCTTTGTACTGAACAAATTCGAATTGATTTCTGGCAAGTTTACCATTGATAATTCCAATTTGTGCCAATTACATAACCACTGTCTTCAACTGCTAATACAACACCTACTATGCTAGTGGGGGTGGGGAGGGGGGGTCTTCTTTACTACGGTTAAATTGAGACACCAGTACAGACACATTGTCTCCAACATCAACTGCTCGCATTGATCTAGTGCTGCGTACTAACATTCGTTGAGCTTGCTCCCTTTCTTGCCTTTTTTGCTGGATGCAGTACTTCGGTTGAGATATTTTCTTGTTCCATAGCAGGTTGCTGCTGAGAGTCTGCAACTGGATGTGGTTCACGTTCAAATTCAGGGTCTACTGATATTAGGTCATCCCGAGCTGAATCTCCGGTAAGTGGAAGCCTTTCACGTTCTTCTTCAATACCAGACGATATTTTGCTGATGAATGCATCTGCTAAATTTGACTTAAGACAACATCTTGGCTTGTTGCCAGTGAGCGCTTGATAAGGAGTCATCTTGATCGCCTTATGATATGAAATGCTCATGGCCCACTGAACAAAACAGACACCATAACTCCATTTAGCACAATTATTGTCTCTTATCCATGCCATGAGCTTGAGTTTCATATCCCCATTACCTCTTTCAATAGATCCCTGACTCTGGGGATGCCGAGGACGCCCATTTACTAAGATGAGTTCAGGCCATAGTGAGGTTAGTTCTTGGATCACTTCAGCTGTAAATCCACGTCCATTGTCAGACTGAAGGATGTGTGGTGCACCTATATCCAAGAAGATGAAAAGAAGTTCATTGGCAACCTCAGCTGCTATCTTTGATTTCAGGGGACGAATTACATGAAACTTCGTTAGATACTCCATATAGTGCAGAATAAAGCGATAACTTCCATCCTTCATAGTCTGCATGTCGACCAGATCTACTTGTCCTCTTTCACTGAGATCTCTTACGGACAGTGGTCTGACCACACCTCCTGCTGCCGTTTCTTTTCTGCGACGCTTTTCAACAAAGCGCTCACATTGCACGATATATAGTGACACAATTGATCTTGGAACATTTCCATATTTTTCACACACCTCCTTGTAGGTCTTCTTATCGCCACCATGGCCGGTGTTAATGTGGGCTTGGATAATTCCTATGACTGATTCTTTAGTTGCCATATATTTTCCATTCTTCTTTTTAACTGTTTCTATTTCACCAAAGGAGGCAATCTGAAAAGTTTGCCAGATGTGGTAGTGTTCTCTTTTAAGCGTCTGTCTAGTCTTTCCTCTTTTCAAAATGGCAATTAGAGTCTTCTCATATTCAGTAGACCACAAGGTAGCACAACTTGCTATTTCTTCTTCCATGACTAAAGCTTGAAAGGGTTATACTTTGAAAATGCCAGCATATATTATGTTAAAAGTGTTTGTATTACATCACTTAATAAAAGACTTTAAAATAACTTTTTCTGGTTTAACAATTCGTTTAGAACAAATTTTAAGATTCATGAATGAAACTGATCATTTCATGAAGTGGGCTAACCACTTGCCCATTTCATGAACTGGGCAAGTGGTTTGCTCACTTCATGAAATGGACAAGTGATTAGCCCAATTCATGAAATGGGCAATTTCACAGATTGGGTGTAACATATATATATATATATATATATATATATATATATATATATATATATATATATATATATTATCTACATATATATACATATACATATATATATATATATATATATATATATATATATTATCTACATATATATACATATACATATATATATATATATATATATATATATATATATATATATATTATCTACATATATATACATATACATATATATATATATATATATATATATATATATATATATATATATATATATATTATCTACATATATATACATATACATATATATATATATATATATATATATATATATATATATATATTATCTACATATATATACATATACATATATATATATATATATATATATATATATATATATATATATATATATATATATATATATATATATATATTTTCAATATTTAACTTAGCCGGTGATTATATAGCTGCAACTCTGTTGCTCTACAGACAACTCTACGGTAAAAACTCGCCAGCGATCGCTACACAGGTTGCGGATGTGCCCAACAGCGCCATCTGTCGTCCAGATACCCAGTTCTCAATGTAAACAAAGACTCAATTTTCTCTCTGTCGAGGTGTCAACAAGACGTACTTACTCGCTGTTGCTAAACTGGAGTTTTTTCACAACTAATTGGTGAAGTACTTTATTCTAGTTTTGAGCTTTCGCTGTGCAGGGTTTCTCTTCACACAAATCCTTGAACTCTTTTTGATAACGGATTCTTTGTTGATGACTTTTTGATAGTTTTTTGAATTTCCCTTTGACCAATTCAAAATGGCTGACCCTTCACAAGTCCCCAAATTTAGGAAGTGCAATGCTAGGGACTGTTCAAGGCGTCTTCCGAAGGCTTCTATCGACCCTCACACTGTTTGTTCCAATTGTCAGGATAAAACCTGTCAATTGGAAGATCGGTGTGAGGAGTGCGTTGGCCTTTCGGAATTCGATTTTATCGAATTTCAAAAGTATACACGTAGGCTAGAGAGAGATAGAGTTAGGAGAAGTTCTTCTCGTTCTATTGATATATCCTCTCCTCATGCCCCACAACCTATTCCTTCCCCTGTAGTGGTTGCTCCTAAGCCCCCTCCTGGCACTCAGGAACCTTCGATGGCTGATATGATGCGTGCCATCCAGGCTCTGGGTGAGAGAGTTGAGTCCCTTGCTAGTGACCGTAATCAGCTCATGGCGGATGTGAAGGAGCTTAAGTGCAAAAGTGCAGTGGGAAGTGCTAAAGTGCCGAGTGATAGTGTTGTGGATAGTGTTGCGCTTGAGGGTTCGTCTGTTCGTGCCTGTCGTCCTCCTAGTCCGGGACCTCTTGCAAGCTCCCAAGTCCAGGGGAGAAGCAATGTCGTACGACAAATGGGTTCGAGAGGCTTTAATCAGCGAACAGACGTTCCCTCCGTGGTATCGGGCGTATCTACCCAAGATCGCTCCTACCTAACTAAGACGAGAGAGCCCATTTATACCTCGTCTTCGGAAGGTGTTTCTCGCAAGAAACCCTGGACCAAGGTCTCACGACCGTTAAAACGCAAGTCGGTCCCTTCAGCGCAAGTCCAACGGCCCGGTTGCAGCCACTGGGTCAGTTCGGACTCGCTGTCGTCATCCGATGACTGCTCACCGCCTAAGAGAGGCAAAGCGGTACCGCTTCGGACAGTAACCCCGTCTGTCGCCGCACCTGCTCCCGTAGACCCTAAGTGGTCTCTACTGCAAGACATGCAGTCTAAACTGACGTCTCTAATGCAGGACTTTCGTGCGGAGAAGGTTGCTGCCGCACCAGCTAGTGCAGTACCTAGCCTACAACCTTCCACACGATCGGTTGTGCGTCCGGTGGACGCTGAGGTAACCTTCTCACGCACACCAGTTGAGAGAGTTCCTCCTCCCATGCGTTCCAGTGTGATCTGCCAGCCGCATGTTGACGTTAAGAGACGCTCGGAGGTTGCCGTTGACGTTCTAGAGGTTCAACAACCGTCAGAGTTGCTTTGTTTTGACGCGGTGCGTCAACCTCCGCAACCCAGTGTGATTTCCACTGCGCACCCACATCAGTCCAGACAGTCTGGAGTAGACGCTGTGCGTCCCCGCGCTGCCATGGTTGTTGCCAGCTCACAGACTGGGCAGCAGTTCCATGACGTTGCGTCCGGCTCAGTCATGCATGCACCCGTGCGACCGGACTCAGCGAACCAGCCGTTACCCACTCCGTTGCCGTTTCCTCATCAGTTGTCGGATGAGGAACTTTCTGATGATGATGGTGCTGCACACATAGATGAACCACTATCAGATTTGGACGCGCCTAAGTCTACTCAACCCTCTTTGAACTTTAGAAAAGTTTTGGCCATCTTCAAAGAGTTGTTTCCGGACCAGTTTGTTTCTGTGGCTCCTCGTTCTCCGCCGTCAGAGTTTGTGTTAGGCATGCCGTCTACCACTCCTGCCTTTACTAGACTCGTCCTCGCACGCTCGTCCAAGAGGGCTTTGCGGGTGATAGGAGAATGGTTGCAGTCCAAGAAGAGTTTAGCGAAGACAGCCTTTGCGTTTCCCCCTGCTAGACTCTCTTCTAGATCGAGCGTCTGGTATGCCACGGGAGAAGTTCTCGGCTTGGGAGTTCCTGCCTCTGCCCAGGGCGACTTCTCAAGTCTTGTAGACTCTCCCCGCCGCCTTGCCATGAGACGCTCAAAGATATGTTGGTCATCTTCGGACCTGGACCACCTTTTGAAAGGTATCTTTAGGGCCTTCGAAGTTTTTAACTTCTTAGACTGGTGTCTAGGAGCCCTAAGCAGAAAGACCTCTCCGACAGAGAAGGAGACTTCCTTGCTCATTATGTCCTGCATGGACAAGGCCGTACGTGATGGGTCTAATGAGCTTGCTGCATCATTTGTGTCCGGAGTCCTTAAAAAGCGTGAAAACCTATGCTCATTCCTTTCAGCTGGAGTTACACAGTGCCAGAGATCTGAGCTTCTCTTTGCTCTTCTTTCCAAGTGCCTTTTTCCAGAAGCCCTGATTAAGGAAATAGCCGCTTCATTGGTGCAGAAGGACACTCATGATCTTGTTGCGTCCTCCGCTCGCAAAGCTCCCCCTTTGCCTACCTTGTCAGCTAGACCAAGGATGGACACTCCAGCGTCCCGTTTTATTCCGCCCTTTCGTGGCAGAGCCTCCAGCAGAGGAGGTGCTCGTGCCGAAGGGAAACGAGGAAAGAAGAAAGGATCCAAGTCCTTTAAGGGCAGAGTCTGACTGCCCGCATCTTCAGACAGTAGTGGGAGCCAGACTCAAGAACTTCTGGCAGACCTGGGAGAAGAGAGGCGCAGATGCACAATCTGTGAAGTTGCTCAGAGAGGGGTACAAGATCCCTTTTGTACGGAAACCCCCTCTAGCAACGTCTCCCATCGATCTCTCTCCCAGGTACAGAGAGGAAGACAAGAGACGAGCCTTGAAACAGGAAGTGTCTCTTTTACTAGAGAAGGGAGCGGTGGTCAAAGTCTCGGACCTTCAATCTCCGGGATTCTACAACCGACTCTTCTTGGTGCCAAAGAAGACAGGAGGGTGGAGGCCGGTGCTAGACGTCAGTGCTCAGAATGTCTTTGTCACAAAGCAGACGTTCTCCATGGAGACCACAAAGTCAGTCTTAGCAGCGGTCAGAAGGGAAGACTGGATGGTCTCTTTAGACCTAAGGGACGCCTACTTCCACGTCCCCATCCACCCGGACTCCCAACCTTTTCTGAGATTCGTTTTCGAAAAGGTTGTCTACCAGTTTCAAGCCCTGTGCTTTGGCCTAAGCACAGCTCCTCTTGTGTTTACGAGGCTGATGAGGAATGTAGCCAAATTCCTTCATTTATCGGACATCCGAGCCTCCCTCTATTTGGACGACTGGCTTCTCAGAGCTTCTTCCAGTCGTCGCTGTCTGAAGGATCTAAAGTGGACTCTAGATCTGACCAAGGAATTGGGTCTCCTTGTCAATATGGAAAAGTCACAGCTGGTCCCATCCCAAACTATTGTGTATTTAGGGATGGAGATTCACAGTCTAGCTTTTCGGGCTTTTCCGTCGGCCCCCAGAATAAGCCAAGCCCAGTTATGCATCCAGAACATGCTGAAGAAGGAACAATGCTCAGTCAGGAAGTGGATGAGTCTGGTAGGGACGCTATCATCCCTGGAACAATTTGTGTCATTAGGAAGACTACACCTCCGTCCTCTTCAATACCATCTAGCTTTTCACTGGAAAAAGGACAAGACGCTAGAAGCGGTCTTGATCCCCATTTCCGAAAAGATGAAGTCTTGCCTGACTTGGTGGAAGGACAGTATCAACCTAAGAGAGGGTCTTCCCCTGGCTGTTCAGACTCCCAACCACGTTCTCTTCTCGGACGCATCAGACGTAGGCTGGGGCGCGACATTAGACGGTCGGGAATGTTCGGGACTGTGGAACTCGAGTCAAAGGATCATGCATATCAACTGCAAGGAGCTGCTGGCAGTACATCTGGCCTTGAAAAGCTTCAGGTCTCTCCTTCGAGGCAAAGTGGTGGAAGTGAACTCGGACAACACCACTGCCTTGGCGTACATCTCCAAGCAAGGAGGGACCCACTCACTGACGTTGTACGAGATCGCAAGGGACCTGCTCATCTGGTCAAAAGGTCAAAACATTTCACTAGTAACGAGGTTCATCCAAGGCAACTTGAATGTCATGGCAGATTGTCTCAGTCGGAAAGGGCAAGTAATTCCAACGGAATGGACCCTCCACAAGGATGTATGCAAGAGACTTTGGGCCACTTGGGGCCAACCAACCATAGATCTCTTTGCAACCTCGATGACCAAGAGGCTACCAATATATTGCTCACCAGTCCCGGACCCAGCAGCAATACATATAGATGCCTTTCTCCTAGATTGGTCGCATCTAGATCTATACGCATTCCCACCGTTCAAGATTGTCAACAAGGTACTGCAGAAGTTCGCCTCTCACGAAGGGACAAGGTTGACGCTAGTTGCTCCCCTCTGGCCCGCGAGAGAATGGTTCACCGAGGTACTTCGATGGCTAGTAGACGTTCCCAGAAGTCTTCCTCTAAGGGTGGACCTTCTACGTCAGCCACACGTAAAGAAGGTACACCAAAGCCTCCACGCTCTTCGTCTGACTGCCTTCAGACTATCGAAAGACTCTCGAGAGCTAGAGGCTTTTCGAAGGAGGCAGCCAGTGCGATTGCTAGAGCAAGGAGAACATCCACCCTTAGAGTCTACCAATCGAAGTGGGAAGTCTTCCGAAACTGGTGCAAGTCAGCATCTGTATCCTCGACCAGTACCTCTGTAGCTCAAATAGCTGACTTTCTCCTATACCTGAGAAAAGGACGATCACTTTCAGCTCCCACTATCAAGGGCTACAGAAGCATGTTGGCATCGGTCTTCCGGCATAGAGGCTTAGATCTTTCCAACAATAAAGATCTTCAGGACCTCCTTAAGTCTTTTGAGACCACGAAGGAGCGTCGTTTGGTTACACCTGGTTGGAATTTAGACGTGGTACTAAGATTCCTCATGTCAGACAGGTTTGAGCCGCTACAATCAGCCTCCCTGAAAGATCTCACCTTAAAGACACTTTTCCTGGTATGCTTAGCCACAGCTAAAAGAGTCAGTGAGATTCATGCCTTCAGCAAGA
>NC_090737.1:95298071-95308071 GCF_036898095.1 Palaemon carinicauda | reverse complement strand
GATGTAAAGTAAAAGTGAGGATTACAGTGGAGAGTGACGGTTTATATATGAAAGCAAAAGGGTGTGTTCAATTGTTCTATAGTTGTTATAATTGCTGGAAGGATTAGCCAAATTTAATTACATCCAGGTGCGTGTTCTTATTGTTGAGCCGCTTGGAGGAAGTCTTGACCTCTGATGCATGTCTGGTGGTCGGTCTCCGTGGATTATCTTCTTAATGATAGGGTTGAGAAGAGTATTGTCCACTGTGTCAGCTTTCCATTGGCCCCCAGATAGGTTCATTGTGATGGTTTGATTTATGATGGCTGATTCCAGGATTTTCCTTCTGTACGGACAGGTACTCTTAAAAAGCAAAGACGACTCACTCCAGTTAATCTGGTGCCCTAAACAATAAGAACACGCACCTGGATGTAATTAAATTTGGCTAATCCTTCCAGCAATTATAACAACTATAGAACAATTGAACACACCCCTTTTGCTTTCATATATAAACCGTCACTCTCCACTGTAATCCTCACTTTTACTTTACATCCTGAAGAGGGTCGATGTTTATTGACCGAAATATAGTGTGATTTATTCATATTTCCTGTGTTTCTTTTATGGGCCTTTTTGAAAAAAAACATGTTAAACTGTTCGATTACAGTTATAAATAAGACATATATATATATATATATATATATATATATATAAATAACTCTTTATCTCTGAAGAACTCTTATAAGTTAAGTGGCAACCATTGTTACGCGGAATAAGCTAGCATTCTACCCTCTGGGAACTAAGCCATATCCTTGTTTATTTCGCACACCAGATACATGTGAAAACACGTGTAGCTGCAACCTGCGTGGCTGTATATCAAAAGTTATCACCTGATTAAATATCAAAAGGTGTATTTTTCCCGAAGATTACTAACCTTCAGATGAAGATAATGACGAACATGAAAAGGGTGAAATAGACAATAGGGATTATATAATAATTTAAGACAACGAAGTTGGCTACCCAGACTGCATTTATATTTTGTCTGATGAGCAACATAAAGAAGCCCCTTGCATAATTATATAGTCTGATAGCGATGATCACTTCGATTCAGACTTTACTTAATTCAGTGATATAGATCGATGAAACATTGTTCAGAATTGGAAAACTAAATTCAGATTACCTGGTAAGGCGAGCGTTTGGGTTTCTTTTTGGGTTCAATTAAAAGACAAATGTAAACAAGTGTCACTTCGAAAACTCAAGAAATGATTGCGGATATTTACTGCGGATACAACGGCAACACTGCCACTTTAATGATACCGAAGAGAATACCGAGTCATATCTCTATGAAACCGACCCACCTCTGGAATCCGAGGACCAGATTTCAGCACGAGATTAGTTAAAAAAAAAAAAAAAAAACTCCTAGCAATGGTTTCCCTCCCTAAAAATCTAGACAGCTAAAAATGGATGAGAGGTTCGATAGCAAGGCAGGAGACAGATGATAAAATATGAAGGAGATTGAATTAATAATAAGCAATAGAAATTTCGAATCAACCTGGGGATAAAAATAAATATTCCCCAGTTCGAAAACACACTTGTCCGTCACAAGTTGAAACACAAAAATTATCTTCAGCGCTGGAGTCAAATGACTGCGCCAGGAATTCTCTCGTTAAGAGGAGGAAGAACCAAAGAAATAGTCGTTTTAGCAACATAGCGAATTGGTCATTGGAGGCTGACCCATGAATTTTTTAATGCACACACCACATGAAGTATAAGACAAAGAAATTTATGTTTGGTAAAAAAAAATTTGCAACATTTATTGGTCTGTAACAGTTTCTCATATATTAGGATTTTTATGTCTCTAAGAAATTACAATTTATTTGCTCTTTAGAGATTTTATCTTTTATTTCTTATCCTCTAGGTTTATTAATATTACCTATTTCAGACTTTACCGAATTCATTTGGGAAAGCCTTGTAGGAGTCGGAGTTCTGTTAACTGGGATAGATAACCTAATCCTTTTAAATAATAATAATAATAATAACAATAATAATAAAAACAACAACAACAACAATAGTAATAATAAATAATAATATCCTTAAAATTCCCCAAAAACATTTCTAGTTCATTCTTTTACCTTCGTATGCATTTGCATTTGATTCGCAGACGAAAAAAAAAAAAAAAAAAAACACACGGCAAAATTACTCAAATAACATTTCTTTCCATCGGCAAAAAGAATAATGGAAAAAAAAAACTGTTGTATAGCTTCATGCATTTACATTTACTAACAGAAATTTCAGCTTCAATAACCGTTTCTGATAATTTTAGTTTTGATTCTCCTCTGATTTGTGGCTTTCCGATTTCCTCTCTCCAGTAACCTTTCAAGCCTTGGCATTTTTTTTCACTAACTAACCTCCCTTGTCTGCAATGCAAATTCCCCTTTGTCTGGAAATCAAACCCTCTCTTTCTGGAAAGCAAATTTCCTCTCCATGCTCGCTAATTCGTCCTTCTGTAAATTCAGTTCACATTCTATATTTTCTTTTTCAAGTTATCGATTTCTCGTTAGCAAACAGTTTCATTTTATTTTTTTTTGTGTGTATATATGTCGTAACTGATAAAACCCATTTCCCATTTTATAAAGCCAATAACCAATATCACAGAAGCAATTATCCTTTTCACGAAACAGATTCCTTGTCTTGTAAAATTGAATAACAGCTTCACAAACACAGTAACACATTTGCATAGTCCACTTCTTAGGTAAAATTAATTTCTGCAAATCTAAGCTTTCCTTTCACCTCACCACATCTCGTTAATTAAATAAAGTTATTCACCCCTTTCAAAATGTTTCTCGTTTCACATATATTTATCCGCCATCAAACAAATCTTTTACCTTTCGTTACGCATCCTACACACCGCTTTCCCAAATTTATTTTACATTTTCTATAACAGCCACTAAGATGAGAAATCTCAAGACCTCATTCGACCTTGATACTACAAGGATAAAATAGTAAAAAGGTGAAAATCGAGAGATGAGAGTTTTGGAGAAGAGAACCAGGGATAAAATTCCATTTAGTTCTTCCAAAAGCCCAATTCTGTAGCCTCAGTCTATTCCTCAATTCAAAACTATTTCTACATGTAAACTGTCTTCTCCTGAATCAAATCATATTCAACAGAGCAAAATCAGTCCATTCATCTATGAGTTAGTTACAAAATGTGGTTTCTCTATTCACGTCTTCCCTTACATTTCCATATTCGGAGCCTCCAATCACAAAGTCAGCTATTCCTCTCAGGTCTTCCATTCCCTATTATATTAACAACTAACCCCTCCATTCACAAAACCCCATTTCTTGTCAATGCTCCTATCTAT
The DNA here is from genome assembly GCF_036898095.1 of Palaemon carinicauda. NCBI lineage: Eukaryota > Metazoa > Arthropoda > Malacostraca > Decapoda > Palaemonidae > Palaemon > Palaemon carinicauda. Next base: position 95,304,736 of record NC_090737.1, on the reverse strand, counting down.
TGTAGACGAGATGCTCGCCTTTAACAAACATCCCTGTCCACCTTAGCATCATCCTGTCTCTCCCCTCACCCCCATCCTTTCAACTCCAGCTGCAATGAGCCGAGGTAGTGCCATGGGCTTCATTTGACAGGACCCATTCACATGCAAGTTAGAACTCTGGATGAAAAATGTCTGTGAGAAGTTTGATAATATTTCCTTTTGATGTGAAGATATTACTGGTTATTTCATCATCCAAGATACACTCGCCATCAGCGTGATTTTCCTGGATTCGTCAACTTGTGTATATGTCCTTGCATCTAGTGTTGATCAAGTCTTATTTTTGCCAATCTTGCCTTATATTTTTTTCTCATTTCCAATAATTAATTTCATCTATCCAAACATTCTAATCCTATTAGCTGGAACCTTGATTGTAAGCTAATTAGCTTATTGGCATTTTCTTTATCATAATTTGCATAAATGTTCAAAAATTTTCCTATAAATTAGCTAATATTACACACACTTCTTTTAAACTAGATAGTATTATTCATTTGTTATCATTTACATAGCAAAAGCTTCCTTAGTTCAGCCATTCTCTAATGAATGAATGGATGAATGACTGATAATTAGTTAGTATCATAACATCAGTAGTCACTAGGCCGATCAGAGTATGATTGAGATTTCGTAACCTGAAAAAAAAACCGATGAAATATGAGAAAAAAATAATAAAGAACTTAATTATAAAAAAAGTAAGACTGCATATACCTTTAATAATCAGTACGAAGGCCAGCTTCCAATTTCAACTCTAAAATGCCACTGGCATCATACCTATCTTCTCCAAGTATCTTGGTGGCGATATACTTGCAATCCTCACCACGAGCTCCCTAAGACTGTGACATTCAATTCATTACATGAAAGTGGATAACTACTAGAAATCAAATTGTCTGCTTCGTCTTTTGCTAACTTGTCCTCCTCTTCATTTCCTGGCGCACCCACACGAGCTGGAACCCAGCAAAACTGGACTTCCTTGCCTACAGTGCTACAAATATACAACCACTGCCATTTTTAAAACTAAAGTGATAGCTGGATTGAAAATAAATGAGGTATGAGAGAAATTTGGAGTCAAACTGAAGAACAAATCTTTCCTTGTTCGATAACTTTTTTACCCGTCACGAGGCTTCTACACTTGAAATAATATTCCGCATAATATCCAAATGACTTCGTAAAACCATTCTTTCCATAAGGAGTCATACTATCAAAATACCGTTCAATGCCCTCTCTATAATTTTACCAAGTTAGACTATAGTTTTTATCAATTATCCCTTGAGCATCAAAGGAGTAACAGTGTGTTGGTGTGCTCGAATCTTCAAACACGTTTGAAAGAAATTGGTCGCAAATTGCTACAGTCTTTATTATCTCCGCCAACGAAGTTGTAAGGACGTTGTGTTTTAGCCCCTGTTTGTGTATGTGTTTGTCAGTGAACAGATTCAGCGCCATAATTTTATTCGTAGAATAATGAAAATAGCATGGATTAACTTATCAAAGCTGGAAACGATTAGATTTTGGAAGTTAAGTTAAAAGGTCAAAATGTCCAATTCACGTAATCAACCATAAGTTGGACACCGTTGTCACAGACACTTCAAACTTGTTTCATATTTGAGTGTATGAAAATCCACGCAAATCAATAAATGTTAAGGTCGAAGGTCACGGTCGAGTCAAAGGCCAAGGTCAAGCAAAAGGCCAAATTCCGGTCATCAATCATACGTCAACAATTTTAAGCGTAATATAATGAAATTTGCAGGACTTTCAAACTATTATGTGAAGGGTTGGAAATTATTAAATTTTGGAGGGTCAAAGGTCAAGGTTACGGACGAGCAAAGGTCCATAATATGTAATCAGCCAATAAGCGACCAGTTTGAGCATCCTTGTCAAAGAGACTTCAAACTTGGTTCATATTTGAGTGTATACGAATCTACGCCAATTATTACATGTATACAAGGGTCAAGGTCAGGCAAAATGTCGAGAAATAACCTGATGCTCTACAGAGTGCCCATCTATTTCCAAATGTGTTCACACTCCTGTCGAGTAAGGGTAGCGGACCATTCATTTGTAGAGTAAGCTTCCAATTAGTTAAAATGAAGCCGATTGAAGAAAAAAGAATATAACATAGTACTTGAATATGTTTCCAATAAGCCAATAAGACACCGAAGTTAAAATTTAATATCCAAGAGGAGGAGGAAAAGCAAAGATTCACCAACAAAAATATAAACATGAACCAGTAATCGAAGATACTAATCAGGGACAGAATGGCTTCAAATGTAGATGGGCTACAGTGTGATCATGAACGCCTTCCTTGTATGGGAGAGAAAAAGAAAAACCATTGGATATAATAACTTTGTAAAGTCAGTCTTCAGTCTCTAATCTTTTGGGAATGCAAAATTCTAAGACAAATACTAAGTTATTTCTAAAAATGTCCACGAATGTTTATCTCTAATCAGAGAGTTAAGTCGTTAGGTCTAATTGGCTGAATATCCAAATTGGAGTGAACAAAATTAATAAATGTAAGAAAAGAAAAGAAAAGAAAAAAAAATGAATCTGAGGCTTCCCTGCCTCGTGTAAGGGATCTGAGAAGGTCGGGTACAAGAAATCTTTAAATTGACAATTATCCAAATTGGACGGCCATAAAACCCGAGCAATACAAATATCAGAGGGAACAATTTCAGAGCATCATTATGACTGAATGTCTACGTCTTGCAAGTATTATGAGTTGTATTTGTAATATAAAGATCAATTCCGCTCTCTCTCTCTCTCTCTCTCTCTCTCTCTCTCTCTAGACTCTCTCTCTCTCTCTAGACTCTCTCTCTCTCTCTAGACTCTCTCTCTCTCTCTCTCTCTCTAAACTATAAAATACAGTAGTTTTTCAGTTTGGCCATCATTAGGTATAGAACGGAAACATTTAAAAATATTCAGAGCCACAAAGAATTTTCCTTTTAAGGCTTTCAAGTGAGGAACGCATGTCAGCCTTCAGTCAAATATCAATCTTAAAAATCAAGCTTCACTTACTCATGGAATCCGTTGCCCTTCGATTTACTATACATATCCGGGTCTTAGTGTGTTCCCAAAATACAAAGGAATGGACAACAGTTTTGCGTGCTGAAAACTGATCCATTCTTATCAGTCAATGAATAATTTTATCAGTAGAGAGGTATAGTTCCGTTTCAACCATTGCATAGCTACAACAAATGATATGGAGAGATCATCTGCAAACAGTGTTGAGAGAATATTTGGGTTATGACATAGGATACCCCACAGTCATGGCTAAAGCAAATAGGGTTATGTTCAACACACTACCCTGGTAACGCCTTCCTCCTTATATTTCCTTTTTGCCAGTCACTCACCTATTATAAATGTATGTGAAACAAATGCATGAATGAACAATGGTGGCTCTCATATAAATTGCAAATTATGAATGGGACTAAGTATACCATACCTCCTTGCAGTAGTTGAATCGGTAAAACTTCAAAAATTTAAATTGCAGCACATGTTTTTATGGTGAACAGGCTGACCTAAGTCTTTTTATAGTTTATATTTGACAAATCTGTTTTGATATTGTTACTGCTTCTGGAATGATTTATTGTTAATTTTTTCTCATCATTTATCTATTTCCTTATTTCTTTTCCTCACTGGGCTATTTTTCCCTGTTGGAGCCCTTGGATTATAACATCTTTCTTTTCCAACTAGGATTGTAGCTTGGCTAGTAATAATAATAATAATAATAAATAATAATAATAATAATAATAATAATAATAATAATAATAAATAAAAGTCTGTTACATGGTGCTGTTTGGAAGCAAAGGTTTAGCAAACAGAGGACTCATCACATCAGTCGCGTGCGCTTTTCTAAAACTACAATGTATAGGTTATAAGACACTTCTCCTTGTACCACATCAGTCTTGCATTGACTATTTTCTCCATATATATATATATATATATATATATATATATATATATATATATATATATATATATATATATATATATATATATATATATAAATGTCAATGCAACTGGTCAGTAGTTTGCTGCTAAAAATCTATCCTTACCAGGTACTCAAAATGCTGAAATAATGCCAGGTTCGAAAACACAAAGATAACTATGATTATGACCTTTTAAAAATGCTTAAAATAAGTAACTTGATATTGAAGGGTACATGTGGGATTGCATTGCAGGAAGCAAGTGTAGAATCAAATTCCCTTTCGGTAAAAGGAGCAGTGTAAGAGTCCTCTTTTTATGGTGTAAAAATTCAACCGTTTTCGTTTTTCAATACTTCTATACTGGTGACAAGGAGCTTCTTCATAATTGAACGGTACATAGGAGAAATGTTCAGCCAAAGCATTGTTATCCTCAGGTGCTCCAGTCGCATGCTGACCAGTCGCCCTCAACACTGGTGGTGGATTGGGGGTAAACTTGCCTGCTATTTTTTTTTTTCTTTTACTTTCCTCCATACTGAAGATAGTGATGTTCTACTTATGACTGAGGAAACTAAAGATATCCAAGACTGGCGTCTAGCTTCTATCATTGTATGAAGGAACTGTGATTGCCACACTGGGGTTAGAGTCCCGCTCAAACTCATTAGTTCCTTTGGTCGCTGCAACCTAGCCGTCCTTGCGAGATAAGGATAGGTAGTTTGGGGGAGCCTATAGGTCTATCTGCTGAGTCATCAACAGTCATTGCCTGGCCGTCCTTGGTCCTAGCTTAGGTGGAGAAAGGGCTTTGGCGCTGATCTTACGTAAAATGGTTAGACTCTAGGGCATTGTCCTGCTTGATAGGACGATGTCACTATCCCTTTGGCTCTTCCATTCATGAACGGCCTTTAAATCTTTAAAGATAAGGGAAATACTACTCAGAATTAAGACAACAAGATGAAAGTAAGTTGTTAGAATAAGTCAGAGTAATATCCAGGAATAAAGATAGAATAGAGAGAAATTTAGATTCATATGGGAGGGTGGAGGGATGAAATTTCCCCAAGTTCGAAAGCCCTCTTACCTTCAAAGTCCTCTTACCCTTCCCAAGGCTTCAACAAGGAAACTTTACTCCGTGTTGAAGCTAAGTGAGCATGTTAAGGCAATCTTTCATTAAGAGGGTAATGCACTTGTTAATATCCATAATAACAATAACAATAACAATAATAGCAATAACAATAATAATAACAACAATAACAATAACAACTAACAATAACTAACAATAACAATAACAATGACAATAACAATTATAATAATAAATAAAAAAAGAAAATATAGGAACTATTACTCAAAGAACTGGCACAGCAATGTGAAAGAAAGATAATAAAAAATGAAGGCCTACGTTAAAAAGAGATGTAGAAAGAGTTCAGAGAGAAAATTAGTCTAATTGGGGAAAATTACCCAGAGCTCGAGTGTCCTCTTGTCCGTCACAAGGTTTCGACATGGAAATAATATATGATGTTGAAGCCAAGACACTCCATTAAGGTTTCTCGACATAGGTGACCTTGTGTAAAACTATTAGAATGTTACCATGGGTAACCTTTCGATTTATAATCATAAAATGGGCATTTAAGGATTTTAACATTAACACTTACTTAGTTCGTTGGATAAGATGTCAAATGAAATTATTCATTAAGCTTATCATTTCTTTCACAGTAATTGTAACAAATTATCTAAACATCATTGGTTACTAAAAACATTTAGTCATTAACAGCTAAATCGAGTATGATTCCAAGCTGCAAAAACCTTCTATTAGAATTCTACAGTGGCTTAGTAGAATTTAACACTTCCATTGTTGGAATGAAATTCTGCCTCGCTTTTACGTACGTGTGTCCGTCTACTTGCGTACAAACCTAGGATGACATCTTTTTGGCAAAGTGATTTATTGAGAACCAAACCTGTCTACATTCCAGTTATTGAGCGTTTGTCGACCCTTGACTCACCCCAATTAAAATCTAATAAATTGAAGAAATATCAGCAAAGACAAGACAACTCATTCACAAATTATATGGAAAAGTAAAAAATCAAAAGAAATAGAAAACCAAAGCTGAGAATGTCCATAAAATCTCTTATCAAAAGGTCAGTTGGTTAAGGCAAATTGCTAGCATATAGAAATTGGGAAAGAAGAGAACAAGATTTAAAACATGATTTAAAAGAAAAAATATGGCTAAAGTAATGAATCGCCTGAAACATTACACTCCCAAGGTCGCTAATCCAGCAATTGTCTTGATTAGACGGCATTAAAAAACAAAAAAACGTTGCAATGCGTCACCACCAGATAGCAATAACAACCATTTCTAAGATATAAAAGGTATAAAGTATTGCAATCTTTTAGATATTTCCAGAAAATATTCTTAGAAAAACCAAATTAATATCTCATACAAATTCTTATGAAAAGTATTGCCAATCCTAGCAGAATTGTGGAAGCAGCTAATCTGCCTGTAAATATCGAAGATTAATAGAATATGAAGAAGCTTGAAACATTTCCAGTCTCTATTGACGTCGAAATACAAGGTGGGAATTTAACCTTTCTCACATCATCCACTGATCCAAAACACACACATAAACAACTATTTATTATTCAGCTGTTGTTCTCTTACTCAGTTTCACTTATTCCCTACGGCAATTCGATTCTGCGGAAGCTTGTTTTGGAAGTTGATGTTCGTT
>NC_090737.1:95278071-95283071 GCF_036898095.1 Palaemon carinicauda | reverse complement strand
CACCGGTTCTGAAAAGTGCTCTTGATTATCAGGAATTAAGCTCGTCTAGACCTGTTTCAAATCAATCCTTTACTTCAAAAGTGCTAGAATATATAATTCTTGAATAACTAATTGGTCACTTAGAAGAAATAGAAGCTTTGCCAGACAATCTGTCTGCTTACAGAAAATTATACTCAACGGTGACAACAATCAGTTCCGTTGCAAATGATATGCTGAAAATGGTGGATGAAAACATTATTACTTGATCTTAGCAATGCTTTTGATACAGTTGTGCATGAATTACTACTAAATAATTTATGGTCAATCGGTATTGAAGATCAGTCTTTTGAATACCTAATTCTACTTGGTTGACAGAAATTATTGTGTTTAAGTTGGGAACTCTTTTTCATCATAAGATCCTTTAAACAGGGGTAACTCAGAGGAGTAAACTGGGTGAAATATTCTTATTCTGTACCTATACTATTGGTATGTGGAAAATACTGCAAAGTCATGGAGTGATGTTCAAACTATTTGTAGAAGATACACCATTTTACTTCTCCATATATGATATAAACGACACTTCTAAAACTCTAAACCGCATTTTTGCCAGTGTTAGGCAATGGATGACAATCAAACAACTAAAATCAAATTAAAATAAAACTAAGTTTATGGTGGTTGGAAAGAAAAACAGCTTAAGAAACTTGGATGATATTCAGATAAACATAAATAAAAACTCTGCCCCAATATCTAGAGAAGTTCGTGATCTAGGCGTATCTCTTGATTGTATCTTGTTTTTCAATGCCCAAACAAATAATGCAGTAAAACTGCTGGTTATCATCTTAGAAACTTTGCTTTTGTAAAGAAGTACCTGGATGAACATTCTGTAAAGAAACTTGTGATAAATTGTGTTATTGCCAGAATTAACTACTGTAACTCCAGCTACTACAATTTACCACAAGTGAAACAATTAAAATATTACAAAACTTATCAAACAGAGGAGCAAGACTGATAAAAGTTGTGCCAACTAGAAAAAGAAACACTCCTATACTAATGGATTTACACTGGCTGCTTATTAAAGCAAGAATTGAGCTTGAAATATGTACAATAACCTATCAAGTTATCATAACCGGACATCAAAAATATCTAAGATAATTGCTACATATTTGTGCAACCAACAAATCGTGTTAACACAAGAATAGTTACACATTGTTTCAAATAATTGGAACCTAAAAGTTATGTCTACTGTAGGCACAAGAGCTTTTAAAAATGCAGCCTCAAAACTAAACAGTCAGCTCCCAATAAAAATATTAAAGGACTGAATATATTGAGGCTTCCAAGAAGAAAACTTTCTTGTTCTCCAAGTGCTTCGATAGTGTGGATTGGACGATAAATGAGCAATATGCGGTGTGAAATATTGAATGCTTTCGAACGAACATGATAAAATGACAGTAGAGGGCCTAAAGAGAATATGTATCCCCTGCTGCACAGGCCCAGAAAAGCAGCCCGTAAAGTAAAGTAATAAATACATCATATCCTTTCAAGATGGACTTAAAATTCTTATCTAAATTACTATTAAGAGTTTCTGGGGTATTTCCACGTACTTCTGAGTAAGTTTAATTATCTGACAACAGATTATTCATATCCGTACATGTATGGTCTTATCAAAACACAGAAGGTTAATAACCCTATCCGCCAATTAGTCAGTTCAGTTGGTAGCGTTACTTAAAAATTGTCTAAATGGAATAATATCTCAATCACATATAAAGGCACGATAATACCTTATTTTCTACTGTGTTTATGGACTGTGGCATGCCTCTATGCAGTGTTATTAATGAGAAATCTATTTACTTTATTTGTTACCTTTATGCGCTCTGCCTTCATTTATACGTTCAGTTTATTCTATAATTATAAAGAATTATATTTGAATTCTATTACCAGTCACAGGCTGTTTCCTTAACAGTATATGTATGTATCTCGAAGGAATGCATTTCTCCGTGTTTGCCGGCGACCGTTTCAATATTCAACCCAATCTCATTCATGTTCTTGCCACAAATTTCAGAAAACGACTACTAATGGTTATTTATGCACACCCTTGCCAGCAGTAAACAAGTGCGCCGCCAGTTCCTAACGTTGCATGTGTAACTATGCAGTCTGCTAAGCATCCATATAACGTAAGAGGTTTTCTGGGAGATCAAATAAACGCGTTCTGTGTGATGTTACCGCATGGAGAGACGCCATAAGAAAGGGAAATAAAAGCTGACATACAGAGAGAGAGAGAGAGAGAGAGAGAGAGAGAGAGAGAGAGAGAGAGAGAGAGAGAGAGAGAGAAAATACTGTTGTGATTTTGCTTTGTTACTTGAAAGGAAGAGGAAGAAAAGCTGAACTCAAATGGTACATTTTAAGGGGACATTTTGATATCTTGAAGCGAAATGTTTACTTCTAAATTTAAGCAATTCCCATACGTAAGGATTTTTTATTTGTTGGCATAATGCTTACAAACAGTAATGTATCCAATAGATGCCCTTCTTAGATAATCTCTTGGCTTGAGAAGACCACATATTTATGTGTAAGCATTAATTAAATTTTTGAAATAAACCATTTGGCTGCTGAACAATGGTATCAGGTGGGCCCATTTAATTGGATACATATATCAAGGCTAGTTTTTCTCGTTAAGACTCTCAACTAGGAGAGAGAGAGAGAGAGAGAGAGAGAGAGAGAGAGAGAGAGAGAGAGAGTTATCATTAAAGCTTCCAGGATTGAATATTACGGTAATACTTATTATTTACAATGTTGTTATAATTATCATTATTATTATTATTATTATTATTATTATTATTACTAGCCAACCTACAACCCTAGTTGGAAAAGCAAGATGCTGTAAGCCCAAGGGCTCCAACAGGCAAAAACTGCCCAGTGAGGAAACGAAATAAGGCAATAAATAAATGATCAGAACATATTAACAATAAATCATTCTAAAAATAGTAACAACGTCAAAACAGATATGTCATATATAAACTATAAGAAGACTCATGTCAGCCTGTTCAACATAAAAACATTTGCTGCAACTTTGAACTTTTGAGGTTCTTCTGATTCAACTACCCGATCAGGAAAATCATTCCACAACTTGGTAACAGCTGGAATAAAACTTCTAGAATACTGTGTAGTATTGAGCTTCATGATGGAGAAGGAAACTATTACCTCAAGTACCTCTTTTTAAGGCGGATATATGTTTGACCTTCGATTAATAAGAGATTATTAACATTCAATTCCCGAGCTAACCTTATGAAAGAGGAACAATGAACACTACAGTTCTCTTTGCCAGTTATTTTACTCCAACTAACAACAATCGGAGATTTCCTCTACTGCTACTACTACTACTACTACTACTACAGCAGTAGTAGTAGTAATTGATGACTTATTTGGACTGAAAGCATCAACATAATAACTATCACAATTAGGAAAAGCACCAACGTTAACATCAATAATGATACATTAGACCAAAATCTCTCGTACGCTTCCAATCAAACCCTAATCTTCATCTCTTCATGCTCATTCCAGTTCCAGGAACAGGTGCAAATGCACTCCAATTCCCACGTCCAAATCATGACGGATTTCAATCGCAGATCATTATGGGGTTTCAATTTACTAACATTCTGGTGGGAAATTCAAAGCTACCAGCTTAAAATTACTCGCAATGATCATACATTTTCGCCAAGAAATTTCTTTCCTCGTCCTATTCCGTATTCGACTCCTGACTTCCAAATTTCATCTTCCCAAACTCGTTTTCGTTCATTCACTTTCGATTTTCTCTCGACTCCTGCCATTCCGAGTTCCTCCTTCTACCACAATTCAAACTTTGCCAGTTTTTGCAAAACTAGTTTCCGTTCCCCCAAAAGCAAATTTCATCTTGCTGTAAAATAAATTCTCCCTTTTTCAGTTCTTGACTACAAAGGTAATTCTTCTTGTGCGTTGTGCAATATCAGGTCATTTTATAATTTCTATGAATTTAATTATCCAGTCGTATTTCATTTTTAAGAAAAAGTAATTTTATCTTTCTACTAGGCCAATTATTTTCCCCTTGATTAGATCAGTTAATCATTTGGAAAAGCCTTTTCCCCTTATTGCAAAACCCATTCACCATCCTTTGTCATAGTTAAATAATATCATTATTGTATATATTTTTCTTTCACTGAATATCTCATCCTCATAAAACCTAAAACCATATTTATAACCGATGTTTCTCTCACAAAATTCATCTGTAGCGAAACCATTTTTTGCTTGACAAAACAAATTAGTTTTATTGCAAACTATGAAAGTTTTCTCTAATTGAAAAATTTAACATATCCTGTTTCAAATCCCATACCCCATTTTAAAAAGCAACATAATTATCCACAAATTCCATTTTCTTTTTCATACAAACACTGAATCCTCTTGCACTAACACTATTCATTATAGCAGGTTATAGTAGCCTAAATGGGAATCCTTCTATACCAGCAAAATCACATTTGAAGGTTCAAACATATCATGCAGAAAATCACTGGGATGGGCAACCTTCAGATTACATTTATTCAGATTTACTAACAAGTAAAAAAAAGTGAGATTTTGTCTCATAGCTAACATAAGATTACCAATTCAGCGAAGTAGAATAACATAATTGGCAAATGGGAGTATATGAACTAAAATAGAGACCATGGAATTTGTGAATTTTGCATCCTTCAAATATGTATGCACACAGGCGCATCGGAAATTCTCATATAATATATATTTTTATCTTTGCAATCTTCAAACACAGTTTGCCGTAGCCAGGTTCTGACAATCATTGTTGTTCAGTCGTAGGCTTTAAAAATAGTTTATTTTTTTTTTTTTTATGGACTGCCATTTGTAGATAGCCGAGATGATTCCTCCCCCCCCCCCCCCCACAAACGCCACCACCATTGTTTCATTTTGTTGAACCGAGAGAAATTTTCCCAAAGGAAATTCAGAAGTTTGTTCGTGATATGCAAGTCATAAAGCCCAGACTT
>NC_090737.1:95243071-95275571 GCF_036898095.1 Palaemon carinicauda | reverse complement strand
GACGAAGGGAGCGGTGACCTTACAAGTACTCCCCCCCCCCCAAGATATCGGGCGGCGTAGAGGGCTGATGATCAATCTTCGTATCTTTTCGGGCGTCGGAGGGTCCCTCTTGTTTTTGAACAGAGGGGCACGCTGGCGGTCGGCGTAAGGATCTCTTCCTCTTGTCGTCATTTGATGATTTTTCTTTCGTTGGGTGCCTTGTTTTGAGGTGGCACTCTGGATCTGCCAGGTCCGGCGGAGGCGGTGTCGCTTCCTTCGATAAACGCTGGTTTCACGCGGTCTATTGAGACCCAGTCCTCTTGGACATGGACGTCGAGAAGGAAGGCTTTCGTTGCCTTCTTAATTATCCGGTAGGGGCCTCGATAAGGTCTAGTTAGTGGTTGTCGATGAGCATCGACACGGACGAAAACGTACCCGCAGTCGTCCGGGTTTTTTGGCTTGAAGTGCTTGGTTCTGTCCTGGTAAGTTTTGAGACATGGCCTGAACTTCCTGGCGATGTCCCTTAGGTGATCCAGCTGCGTGTCGTCGGTTGATGAGGGAAAGAATTCGCCAGGAACTGCGAGCGCCTCCCCGTAAACATTTTCGGCGGGCGAAGGTACGCCGTCTGCGCGAGGGGCGGTGCGAAGGCCGAGGAGTACCCAAGGAAGTCGTGATTTCCAGTCCCCGTCGGTGCAGCTCGCCATCAGGGACGCCTTGAGGGCGCGGCGAGTGCTTTCGACCATCGTTTGCTGCGGGGTTGTATGCCGTGGTGCTGTGGAGCATCGTCCCCATCAGGTTCGCCAAAGCGAGCCATATTTCTGAGAGGAAAGCGGGGCCTCTGTCTGTCGTGATGTCGTCAGGAACGCCAAACCTGCTCACCCAGCTTGACAGGAGGGCTTCGGCGCATGCTTGAGTCGTAGCTTCGGTCATCGGCAATGCCTCCAACCACTCGTGGAGCGATCGATGATCGTAAGCAGGTAGCGAGCAGATCCAGAAGGGGGCAATGGTCCCACGACGTCGATGTGTATGTGACCGAAACGTCTTTTTGGCTGGGGGAAATCGCCTACCCCCGATTCGGTGTGACGGCTGACATTGCTTGACTGGCAGTTGATGCATGACTTCGCCCATTCCCAGGCGTCCTTTTTTTATCCCTGGCCAGACGAACTTTTCAGACAGAAGGCGAGCGGTGGTGCGTCCTGAGGGGTGTGAAAGTCCATGGATGATATCGAATATTTTCCTTCTGCAGGAGGCTGGTATCCAGGGACGTGGGCGGCCGGTGCTGGTGTCGCAAAGAATAGTTACTCCTGCTGGTCCGAGGGGAATCGCACTTATCTTGAGCGCGGATGGCCCCGTCAGGTGATCCTGTGCTTCTCGGTCGGTGCGTTGTTCGGTTGCGAGATTGGCGTAGTCGATTCCCAGGTGGATTGCGTCAATTTCAATCCTTGAAAGGGCGTCCGCGACTGGGTTTTTCTTTCCTGGGACGTAACTTATGGTGCACCCGAATTCGGCGATTGTTGCGAGAAGACGTTGTTGTCGGGAGGACCATGCGTCTGTCGATTTCGTGAAAGCGTGTAAGAGAGGTTTATGGTCCGTCGCAATTGTGAAGGGAGTGCCCTCCAAGATGTGCCTGAAGTGGCGGACGGCAAGGTAGACGGCGAGGAGTTCCCTATCGAAGGTGCTGTATCTTGTTTCGGGGGGGTTTCAATTCCTTGCTGAAGAATGCCAGCGGTCGAGGAGAACCATCGACGAGTTGCTCCAGCACAGCCCCACAGGCGACGTTGCTGGCGTCGGTCGTTAGTTGCAGGGGCGCGTTGTCGTTGAAATGAGCTAGGGTGGCGGCATTCGCGGGGGCATCCTTCGTCCGGGCGAATGCCTGTTGCTGGGGTAAACCCCACTCGAGTTTTTTCGCATTTTCTTTCAGGACGTTGTCGAGGGGTGACAGGGTTTGTGCGATGTTGGGGATGAAGCGCCTGTAGTAAGTGACCATCCCCAGGAACTCCTGAAGTTGGCAGATGGTTGTAGGTATCGGGAACTTTCTGATGGCGTCGACCTTGGTTGTCATGGGTTTTACCCCGCACGAGGATACGCGGTGACCAAGGAAATCCACTCCTTCCGCACCGAACGTGTATTTGTTGAATCGTACGACAAGGCCGTTCTCCTGTAGGCGTTTGAGGACGGTGCGATCGTGCCTCCTGTGTTCCTCCTTGGTTTTCGAGAATATCAGGATGTCGTCGACGTAGCAGACGCAGAAAGGTAGGTCACCAGAATGCTATTCATTAGTCGTTGGAAAGTCGCCCCGGTGTTGCGTAGACCGAAGGTTGAGTATGCGAAGGTGTAGGATCCAAACGGCGTTACAATGGCAGTTTTCGGGATGTCTTCCGGAAATACGGGGACCTGGAAGTAAGACTTGAGGAGGTCCATCTTGGTAAAATACTTCGCGCCGTGCAACGCGTTCATTAGGTCCTGCATGTTGTGCAGCAGGTAATGATCGGGCGTTCTGATGATGTTGAGGTGCCTCTAGTCGCCGTAAGGTCTCCAGGACCCATCCGGCTTTTTTACCATGTGTAGGGGAGATGCCCAGGGGCTCGATGCTTTCTTACAGATACCCATGCGTTCCATGTCCTCGAAGGCGCGTTTGGCATCCTTCAGTTTCTGGGGCGGGAGGCGGCGGAATTTGGCGTGAGTAGGAGGTCCTGACATTGTGATGTGGTGGTAGATCCCGTGCTTGGACGGGGAACCTGGCGAGTGTCGGAGCTCGGGCTTGAAAACCTCGGGAAATTCTCGTAGGAGGTCGGCGTAGGGGTGCGTCGTTACGGCGGTTACGGACATTTTCTAGTTCTATATTTTTTTGTGTAAATTCTCTCTAGCTTTGGGAAATCTTCTACATAGGAGACAGCATACAATAAGAAATCTGACTTGCTTTTTCTGCATTTGTTCACCTGACAAAGAAGCAGTACAGGTGAATCTTCATCAAGGAACAAAACGTAATAGAGCAAGTCAGACTTCTTCCCTCTGCTGAGTACATCTTGTAGAATATCCCTTTTGTATCCAGAGTAAATTGGGAACAGTCGCCATCTTTTGGGAATCTCCTACTTAGAACACAGCATACAGGAAGTCAGACTTGTTTCTTCTGCATTTGTTCACCTGACAATGAAACAGTACAGGTAAATCTTCATCAAGGAACAAAGCATACTTGAGCAAGTCAGACCTCTTCCCTCTGCTGAATACATCTTGTAGAATATCCCTTAGGTGTTCACAATTGATTGGGAACAGTCGCCATTTTATTGTTTATCTGCTGCCATCATCTTCTTCTTCTTCTTCTTCTTTTGTATTTTCTAGTTCTATATTTTTTTTTTTTTTTGTAATTTCTCTCTAGCTTTGGGGAATCTTCTACATAGGACACAGCATACAATAAGAAATCTGACTTGCTTGTTCTGCATTTGTTCACCTGACAAAGAAACAGTACAAGTGAATCTTCATCAAGGAACAAAGCGTACTAGAGCGAGTCAGACTTCTTCCCTCTGCTGAGTATATATCGTAGAATATCCCTTTTGTATCCAGAGTAAATTGGGAACAGTCGCCATCTTTTGAGAATCTCCTACTTAGAACACAGCATACAGGAAGTCAGACTTGTTTCTTCTGCATTTGTTCATCTGACAAAGAGACAGTACAAGTGAATCTTCATCAATGAACAAAGCATACTTGAGCAAGTCAGACTTCTTTCCTCTGCGGAGTCCATCTTGTAGAATATCCCTTAGGTGTCCAGATTGGTTTGGGAACAATCGCCATTTTGTTGTTTCTCTGCTGCCATCATCTTTTTCCTCGTCTTCTTCTTCCTCTTTTTCTTCTTCTTCTTCTTTTGTATTTTCTAGTTCTATATATTTTTTGTTTCTATTTTCTTTCCAGCTTTGTGAAATCTTCTACATAGAACACAGCATACAAGAAGAAGTCAGACTTGCTTGTTCTGCATTTGTTCACCTGGCAAAGAAATAGTACAGGTGAATCTTCATGTAGGATCATAGCTTACCATTGCAAGTCACATTCTTCCCTCTACTGAGTCCATCTTGTAGAATATTCCTTAGGTGTCCAGAAAAGGTTGGGAACAGTAGACCTTTTGTTGTTTTTTTGCATTCTTCTTCTTCTTCTTCTTCTTCTTCTTCTCCTTTTTTTTTTTGGGGGGGGGGGGGTTCTAGTTATACATATTTTGTATTTTCTATCAAGTTTTGGGGAATCTTCTTCAGAGAACACATCATACTAGAAGTCAGACTTGTTTCTTCTGCATTTGTTTAACTGACAAAGAAACAGTACAGGTGAATCTTCATCAAGGAACAAAGCATACTAAAGAAAGTCAGACTTCTTCCCCCTGCTGAGTCCATCCTCTAGAATATTCCTTATCCAGAATAAATTGGTAATAGTCACCATTTTGTTGTTTCCCCGCTGCCATTTTCCTCTTCTTCTTCTTCTTCTTCTTCTTCTTCTTCTTCTTCTTCTTCTGGACATCTAGTTCCATATAATATTTTGAATTTTTTGTTTTTTTGTGGGGGAGGGAAAGTTAGTTTATATGTTTTATGGATCTTTTAGTTTTTATATATTTTGATATTTTAATATAATTTTATTCTCTTTATTTTTACTCTTTCCATTGAATATCCTGTTTATTTCTTGTATTCTAGATAAAGCTGCCTCCTTAGCATCTCTTCTTAGAATTTCTTTCAGTACCACATATTCTTCCACATCCTTTAGTTTAATGTTATTCACATTTTCAGTATTTCCTGTTCCCTCAAAATGGCTTATGAATTCTTTCACTTGACCTTTTTGAACTTCTACTGGGTTTGTTTTCTTCTTTCATATTCCCTTTTCTCTCTCTATCATATTTTCATACTTTTGAACGAGCTCTTCAACTATTCCTGTCCCGTGTGACCTCTCGTATTCCAGTATTTCCCGTATTCTGGCTAAGGCTGAGTCCTTAGCACCTCTTCTTAGAATTTCTCTTGGTACCACATATTCTTCCTCACCCATTAGTTTGATATTCACTTCAGTATTTCTTGTTCCCTCAAAATGGCTTATAAGTTCTTTCACTTGTCTTTTTTGAACTTCTACTGGCTTTGTTTTCTTCTTCCATATTCCCTTTTCTCTCTCTATCATATTTTCATACTTTTGAACGAGCTCTTCAACTATTCCTGTCCCGTGTGACCTCTCGTATTCCAATATTTCCCGTATTCTAGCTAAGGCTGAGTCCTTAGCACCTCTTCTTAGAATTTCTCTTGGTACCACATATTCTTCCTCACCCATTAGTTTGATATTCACTTCAGTATTTCCTGTTCCCTCAAAATGGCTTATAAGTTCTTTCACTTGTCCTTTTTGAACTTCTACTGGGTTTGTTTTCTTCTTCCATATTCCCTTTTCTCTCTCTATCATATTTTCATACTTTTGAACGAGCTCTTTAACTATTCCTGTCTTGTTTGACCTCTCGTATTCCAGTATTTCCCATATTCTAGCTAAGGCTGAGTCCTTAGCACCTCTTCTTAGAATTTCTCTTGGTACCACATATTCTTTCTCACCCATTAGTTTGATATTCACTTCAGTATTTCTTGTTCCCTCAAAATGGCTTATAAGTTCTTTCACTTGTCCTTTTTGAACTTCTACTGGCTTTGTTTTCTTCTTCCATATTCCCTTTTCTCTCTCTATCATATTTTCATACTTTTGAACGAGCTCTTCAACTATTCCTGTCCCGTGTGACCTCTCGTATTCCAATATTTCCCGAATTCTAGCTAAGGCTGATTCCTTAGCACCTCTTCTTAGAATTTCTCTTGGTACCACATATTCTTCCTCGCCCATTAGTTTGATATTCACTTCAGTATTTCTTGTTCCCTCAAAATGGCTTATAAGTTCTTTCACTTGTCCTTTTTGAACTTCTACTGGCTTTGTTTTCTTCTTCCATATTCCCTTTTCTCTCTATCATATTTTCATACTTTCGAACGAGCTCTTCAACTATTCCTGTCCCGTGTGACCTCTCGTATTCCAATATTTCCCGTATTCTAGCTAAAGCCGAGTCCTTAGCACCTCTTCTTAGAATTTCTCTTGGTACCACATATTCTTCCTCACCCATTAGTTTGATATTCACTTCAGTATTTCCTGTTCCCTCGTAATGGCTTATAAGTTCTTTCACTTGTCCTTTTTGAACTTCTATTGGGTTTGTTTTCTTCTTCCATATTCCCTTTTCTCTCTCTATCATATTTTCATACTTTTGAACGAGCTCTTCAACTATTCCTGTCTTGTGTGACCTCTCGTATTCCAGTATTTCCCGTATTCTAGCTAAGGGTGAATGTTTAGCATCTCTTATCCGAATTTCTCGCATTGCTGCATATTCTTTAATATCAACTTTCTTCATATTAGTTTGATGTCCGACAACATTAACGTTTTCCTCGAATTCTTGAACCCTTTGTTTTACTTTACCTTTTTTTCCTTGTATACCAATTCTCTCCTTCCTCCTTATTTCTTCATGGCTTTCCATAATAGATTCGTATTTTTCAATTAAACCTTCTACAACAGTCTTGTTTCTATTAAAGAGTTTTCTCTCATCCACCAAATCTATAACGAGTCCTTCGTTTTGGGCCTTATAAGATTGTGATTCATTCTCAGACATGCCTCTTGCATGTGAAATAAATGTTCCGGAATCTAAGACGGAACAATAGTAACAACATAAAAGCTTACCTCGTGAAGCTCCAATAAGATCCTTAAGAGTTTGTTCCAATTCAGAAACAATTTTAGCATCCAAACCGTCACCACAATAATAATTACCCTTAAAACTCTCCATATTCAATCTAACTTCTTTCTGCCCATCACCACCTTTAGTTTTAAAAAACAGACTCTTCACTGAAGTCTTCTGAATGTCTTCACAACGAAACTGGATCCCAACGACATCTGTCATTTGACGAAAGATTTTTTATTTTCTTTTCCTAATATGTATTTGAAATATTGACCACACACATACACACACACACACACACACACATATATATATATATATATATATATATATATATATATATATATATAATATAATATACACACACAAGAGTAGACAATATCTTAATGGGGTCCAAATATCAAAGACAAAATCTCTTCGGACATAGTGAACTCCTGCAGGTTTTTAGGATGAGAAAAGTACAGCGATCTGACCGGATTTCTCACTGAAGTCTCCTGGATGTCTTCACACCGAAACTGGATCCCGAAGGCATCTGTGATCTGACGAACGAGTTTTTATTATATCTTCCTAATTTATATTTGAAATATCGATTATATATATATATATAGATTATATATATATATATATATATATATATATATATATCTATCTATATATATATATATATATATATATATATATATATATATATATATATATATATATATCTATCTATCTAATATATATATATATATATATATATATATATATATATATATATATATATATATCTATATATATATCTATATATATATATATATATATATATATATATATATATATATATATATATATATATATATATATATATATAAAATAGTAGATAATATCCAAAAATCCCTCCGGACATACTGAGCTCCAGTTAGTTTTTAGGATAAGAAAACTTCAATTACATACATCCATTTATTTGGTGTCGACAAGCATTTTGAATCACTTTTTCATTCTTGCAACGGAAAAGAAATCAATTCTTCAGAAATGCCTCTCGTGTTCAACGCATAACGAATTGGGAGGCTTGCTAGCCGCGCCATAAGTTTGTCCGGATCTGCGGCTATCTCCGGTTCGATTCTCTTTGGAATGGCGTCTCTCGTATGACAGTCTCGAAGCTCGAATGTTTTCTCCTCAGTGAAGAAGTCTCCAACCCCCGTCCAGGCTGTCCATGATTTTTCTCTTAGGTCTCCTATAGAGTTCAAGATTCCACAGTTGGGAAGGGGTTGATGTTCAAATTGGGTCTTGTTTGTGCAGCGCTTTTTAGAATGAGAGGCTTTCTCGCAATTCCCCCTCACAATTTTTTACACTTGATCCATAGGTCCACTTCATCTGGAACGGTTTCAATCCCGCAAAGCTAAAATGGTTTGTGGCTTCAGGATTCTCCGGGAAGTCTTGGCTGCAGGATTTTTCGGGAAGTCTTGGCAGCAGGATTCTTCGGGAAGTCTTGGCTTCAGGATTCTCCGGGAAGTCTTGGCTGCAGGATTTTTCGGGAAGTCTTGGCTGCAGGATTCTTCGGGAAGTCTTGGCTGCAGGATTCTTCGGGAAGTCTTGGCTGCAGGATTCTTCGGGAAGTCTTGGCAGCAGGATTCTTCAGAAAGTCTCGCAGCTTCAGAGTTTTCTTTCCAGTGAAGAATCTTCTGCTCTTTCATTCAGTTTATGCATGACTTGCCACTACTAGATGCGGTACTTGAGCATGTTACTTCACGTTTATAGTGAGTAGATAATCCCTGTAAAGGCGTCCAAAGGAGCGAAGACAGGATCTTTCTGGACAAATTGATCCTCAGGAAAACTGTATTTGCTTCCCTCCATTCCATTTTCCTTGTCTTCTAAAGGACTCATCATTTCCTCGAGAAGGAGGTTATCGAGCGTCGTCAGGAATACTTCGGCTGAGTGATGGAATTACGCTTTAATATAAAGGCTGTGGCGGTGGAAATTAAAATTTATTCGGATACTCTGAAATTAATTATCAAATATTGATAGATAAAAACTTTCGAAATACAAATGATTTTCGTATTTTCGCAATTTCTTCAGGTTTTCAGGTGTGAGCCCTCTTGTTTCAATTTTAGAAACACACGCAGAGAGAAAGAGAGAGAGAGAGAGAGAGACTGGGGTATTTATTTACAAACTAAAATATTAAGATAGATAGAGAGAGAGAGAGAGAGAGAGAGAGAGAGAGAGAGAGAGAGAGAGAGAGAGAGGGGGGGGGGGGGTATTTATTCACAAACTAAAATATTTGGAGAGAGTGAACTAAGATGGAACAAGTTACATTTTCCTTTTTAGGATAGAAAGAGAGAGCGAGAGCAGAGTGCGTATTCATTTACAGACAAAAAAGAATTAAGAAATAGCCAACTAAGAAAAGTTACTTTTTCTTCATCAAACTTGATGCTAATAACATTAATTTATGACCTAGTCAATGTCATAGTATTATTGTAGCAGTAATACTTTCTCTAGTAGTGAGGAAGGTGTTACAGCAGTAGTAGTCGTAAAATATGTAGCCTTAGGAGCTGGTAAAAAGATGGAAAAAAATATACCAGCATTTATAGTCTACGTATTTTATTTTCTATTTTAAGCGTATTATCAGATCATATTCAGTTGTATTAATTCCCTTAAACAAACCTATCAGCTATCAAGAGAGACTAAAAGTTTATGACAAGTCCCCCTACATATTCCTGTCGAATTCAGGATTCTGTTCATAGGTGATATTTACATTAATTAAAATCACGTGTGTTTGTGATATATGTTCATTAAAATAACCACGTGTTGCAAACTCACGATTCAGCTATCATGGTGGAGATGGGTCTATTTCAAGTCTATGAACAGAATCCTGAATTCGACAGGAATATGTAGGGGGACTTGTCATAAACTTTTAGTCTCTCTTGATAGCTGAGTCGGTAGGGTCCCTGCTCAGCATGGTTTCTAGCCGTACAGGTGGTGGTTCGAATCACCACCCGGCCAGAAGCTGTTACCATAAAATGAATTCCAAGTGGATATGTATTCCCAAGATAGAATTCGGTATTAAATGCATTTCGTGGGTGATATTTACATATAAATATATATATATATATATATATATATATATATATATATATATGGTATGTATATATATATATATATATATATATATATATATATATATATATATATATGGTATGTATATATATATATATATATATATATATATATATATATATATATATATATATGGTATGTATATATATATATATATATATATATATATATATATATATATATACGGTATGTATGTATATATATATATATATATATATATATATATATATATATATATATATATATACGGTATGTATATATATATATATATATATATATATATACGGTATGTATACATATATATATATATATATATATATATATATATATATATATATATATATACGGTATGTGTATATATATATATATATATATATATATATACGGTATGTATATATATATATATATATATATATATATATACATACCGTATATATATATATATATATATATACATATATATATACATACCATATATATATATATATATATATATATATATATATATATACATACCGTATATATATATATATATATATATATATATATATATATATATATATATGTATGTATGTATATATATATATATATATATATATATATATATACATATATATATATATATATATATATATATATATATACATATATATATATATATATATATATATATATATATATATATATATATATGTATGTATGTATGTATATATATATATATATATATATACATATATATATATATATATATATATATATATATATATAACACATATCTCTATGTAAGTATGTATGTATGTATGTATGTCTATCTTACACCCGATCTGTGAAATTGCCCATTTCATGAAGTGGGCTAACCACTTGCCCATTCCATGAAGTGAGCAAACTACTTGCCCAGTTCATGAAATGGGCAAATGAACCCTCACCCATTTCATGAAATTGGCTGCCATGATGCATGGAAATATATCTTTGATACAAAAAGAACCTTTTTATATAAATGAATCTCGCGCTGCTGCTCCAAGATCAAATCTTTCTGCACTTCAATGTCATACAATATTATTCAGAGAAATTCAAATAAATGATCGTTATAACGACCATAAAGTATTTGTGCAGGAAGGGGGAAAAACTAACCAACACGAAAGGACTTTACTTAATGAAACAAGCTACTTTAAACACAACTTAGTGAAAGAAATATTACTACAACTGAACAGCAATAAATACGGACATACACAAACTGATTATATATTTTTTTTCTTAGTATTTGGGTCAAAATAAGGAAACCTAATACAAATATTTTAAGTTGAAAAAAAAAATCTTGTGATAAAATAAAATACAATTTTTTTAAACAGCTGTTTTAATCATTAAAAATATAGGCAAAATTCACGTCTATGTAAGCAATGGTCATACATATCAAACAAATTTACAGGAATTATTTGTCAATATTGTCACATTATTTGTGGCTGTGGCAAGCACTGTTGCATCGAAGGCTAGCTTTCAAACAAGAACACCGCTTTGACAAGCAATTGCTCCTGCAAAGACATCTCTGGTAGCCTTGGCCACAACACACACTTCCTGCTCGAACTAGTTAGCGAATACTTAAGTGTTGTTTCGGGATATTTTCAGGCAAAAGTCCTTTGTACTGAACAAATTCGAATTGATTTCTGACAAGTTTGCCATTGATAATTCCAATTTGTGCCAATTACATAACCACTGTTTTCAACTGCTAATACAACACCTACTATGTTAGTGGGGGGGGGGGGGGGGTTGTCTCCTTTACTACGGTTAAATTGAGACACCAGTACAGACACATTGTCTCCAACATCAACTGCTCGCATTGATCTAGTGCTGCGTACTAACATTCGTTGAGCTTGCTCCCTTTCTTGCCTTTTTTGCTGGATGCAGTACTTCGGTTGAGATATTTTCTTGTTCCATAGCAGGTTGCTGCTGAGAGTCTGCAACTGGATGTGGTTCACGTTCAAATTCAAGGTCTACTGATATTAGGACATCCCGAGCTGAATCTCCGGTAAGTGGAAGCCTTTCACGTTCTTCTTCAATACCAGACGATATTTTGCTGATGAATGCATCTGCTAAATTTGACTACAGACAACATCTTGGTTTGTTGCCAGTGACCGCTTCATAGGGAGTCATCTTGATTGCCTCATGATATGAAATGTTCATGGCTCACTGAACAAAACGGACACCATAACTCCATTTAGCACAATTATTGTCTCTTATCCATGCCATGAGCTTGAGTTTCATATCCCCATTACCTCTTTCAATAGATCCCAGACTCGGGGGATGCCGAGGACGCCCATTTACTAAGATGAGTTCAGGCCATAGTGAGGTTAGTTCTTGGATCACTTCAGCTGTAAATTCACGTCCATTGTCAGACTGAAGGATGTGTGGTGCACCTATATCCAAGAAGATGAAAAGAAGTTCATTGGCAACCTCAGCTGCTATCTTTGATTTCAGGGGACGAATTACATGAAACTTCGTTAGATACTCCATATCGTGCAGAATAAAGCGATAACTTCCATCCTTCATAGTCTGCATGTCGACCAGATCTACTTGTCCTCTTTCACTGAGATCTCTGACCACAACTCCTGCTGCCGTTTCTTTTCTGCGACGCTTTTCAACAAAGCGCTCACAATGCACGATATATAGTGACAATTGATCTTGGAATATTTCCATATTTTTCACACACCTCCTTGTAGGTCTTCTTATCGCCACCATGGCCGGTGTTAATGTGGGCTTGTTGGATAATTCCTATGACTGATTCTTTAGTTGCCATATATTTTCCATTCTTCTTTTTAACTGTTTCTATTTCACCAAAGGAGGCAATCTGAAAAGTTTGCAAGATGTGGTAGTGTTCTCTTTTAAGCGTCTGTCTAGTCTTTCCTCTGTTCAAAATGGCAATTACAGTCTTCTCATATTCAGTAGACCACAAGGTAGCACAACTTGCTATTTCTCCTTCCATGACTAAAGCTTGAAAGGGTTATACTTTGAAAATGCCAGCATATATTATGTTAAAAGTGTTTGTATTACATCACTTAATAAAAGACTTTAAAATAACTTTTTCTGGTTTAACAACTCGTTTGGAACAAATTTTAAGATTCATGCATGAAACTCACCATTTCATGAAGTGGGCTAACCACTTGCCCATTTCATGAACTGGGCAAGTGGTTTGCTCACTTCATGAAATGGACAAGTGGTTAGCCCAATTCATGAAATGGGCAATTTCACAGATTGGGTGTAATATATATATATATATATATATATATATATATATATATATATACATATATATATATATGTGTGTGTATATATATATATACATATATATATATATATATATATATATATATATATATATATATATAGTTACATATATGTGTATATATATACATATATATATACACATATATATATATATATATATATATATATATATATATACATTATCTATATATATACATACATACATACATACACACATATATATACATATATACAGTATATACATATACATACACACACACACTATATATATATATATATATATATATATATATATATATATATATATATAGATATAGATAGATAGATAGATAGATAGATAGACATGTAAAATATATAAATATATGTATATATATATATTTATATATATATATATATGTGTGTGTGTATGTGTGTGTGAGTGTGAGTGTGAGTGTGTATGTGCGTGTGTGCACGTTATTAGACCAAAGACTTCCACCATCAATCCACACTGTTTAACATAGTGATGGAAACTGGCCAAACCTCAAGGCATAAATGGACATTTCTGTGTCCTTTGTCTTGCAGTGGACTAGAAACGGCTGCCTTTGTTGTTGTTGTTGTTGTTGTTTTATGTGTTAATACATATTCAAATAAACCACAAATAACTCATGATAACGAATTCGCTCTGACTCGACTCAGCGACTCAAGGGGAAATTCCTTTTTGGTAATATCTTCAGGTCGGCCAGGTAATCGAATACTGACCAAATCGAAACTGGGGTTACAGTCGACCCCTTTACCTCAAGGATACAAAAGTTTTGTAAAATCTCTCACTTATTCCAGTAATTGATTGGAGGTCTCCTGCTTAATCAAAAGCCATTATGTACGTGCATGTTACTTCACCCTAAGTATCCTTTTATAAAACTCTTTCTTGTTACTTTCATTATCAAGCTCATTTTTTATAAATTCAGATTCGTTTTCTTCTAATCAAGACCGGATAAGAACGTGGGACACAAAGATCTTGGTTAGACCGTTGGACGTGCTGTCCTATCAGTTTTAAAAAAATAACCTCTTGTCAGTGCTTTAATTGGTGATCATAAAAGCAGCACCAGTATCGATTTTGGCGAAGGAGATTCATTGTCAAGGAGAATAAACATCAGACCGGGTTTATGGAAGTGTGTGGCATAAAACTGAACTACATTCATTGCTCAAGCTTACACCATCGCTTAAGCTTTGGATTTGCTGACGTTCTATGATTTATGTTCCGTAATTGCTTTGTACTCTCGGGACAATGTTTGATGGAATAGTCGTGGGTAGAAAGTTTTTCCTAGATTAAATAAAGGTGAGAGGTTGGGGATATTTATGTAATTTGCAACGAATAAATAATACAGTACAATGCCTTTGTAAAGTATGAGAGTTTACGTTGAAAAGTATGTAGATAAGTACCTTAGATATTCTACATTAAATTATTGGATGCACTGTATATAAATGGAAATAAATTTTCATACATATAGCCTACATGTTAAATATATTTATTTGATGAAATAAATTGTACTGAAACCCCAGACAATTTCGAACCTAGACTTGTCTATTGGTGGGTGTCTCCCTATAAAGCTCGTGGGACAAAAAAACTTGATTAGTTTGAAAACTTAATGTGTGAAACCATCATTAGAGAGAACAAGAAACCATTTAACAAAGACATCTAAACATTGGAAATTCAACAGACTGAATAGCCCATCGAATCGATAGGAATTGGGAAAAACATTTTTATGTAACATTTACTCAAGCGTCATGAAATGAAAACCTGACTACTTAGTTTTATCCTTTTCATGACCTAAACTGTCAATTTATTTAACTAGAAACCGCCTGAGTGAGTTTTATTGCTATCATTCGCCCAGTTATTGAGATGCTTTTCAAGCATCCTAGTTAAAAAATTTATTCTGTTACGGGTGTTCTTATTTTTTAACGATATAGCCATTACCGTACTACGCTCTCCTCCTCTATCCTCACGTAGAACAAATGATAGTAGTAGTAGTAGTAGTAGTAGTAGTAGTAGTAGTAGTAGTAGTGGTAGTAGTACTAGTAGTAGTTGTATCTTGGATCCATTTACCATGCTATATATAAGGCATTTTCTGGGAAAAATCAAATTTAAAGCAAATTTTATTACAGTATAATGTAGCCGGTTTATAAACCCGCTTGCTTCCACAACCAAAGTGAAAACCAAATGTTACTATAATTCAAGAGTTCGAACATAATGACACGAAGCTTATTGTGGAGGCGGACTGTGATTACTTCTCGGAGGCGAATGGGATATTATGAGGATCTTCTATTCAAGCAAGTTCGAATTGAGTGATGGCTCCTGAAGGATCTTGGTTTGAAAGGATTGTAAGAAATAGGACGACGTCGAGTGTCATAGAAATTAGTGATAATTATAATAAGGATAATTATGAGATTATGGACTTGCACTGTTTGTTTCGAAGGTTATGGCAATTAGTAAGCATGAAAGAACTAACAATATTGATAGAAGTAGACATAGTATGATTCATTTCTGAGAAATTTCAAACTTTTAAACTGTGCTTTGTAATCTTCATGAAAAAGGTCTCTGTCGTGAACTATATTTTTCCTATGTAATTCTTTCTGTTTGACCTTAATTTTGAATTTCTAGCATTTAATTGCAAATCAGGGTGTAATTAAAAAAAATCTTCAGTTACATACTTTTATGTGTAAAAACTCGAGTATTTCCCACAACAACGAGAGAGAGAGAGAGAGAGAGAGAGAGAGAGAGAGAGAGAGAGAGAGAGAGAGAGAGAGAGAGAGAGAGAGAGAGAGAGATTTGGTCATATAATCGTCAGTTGTGACACTGAAATGGACCTATGCTCTTTCGCATGTAAAATGAAACAATTTGTTTCCTGGCAGGAAACTCTGAAGATTCGTGCCCTTGCATGTGTTCCCTCCGGCTGGAATGGGACTGTAAATTTGAAACTGTGCTCTATGGACCTCGTTCGCCCATATGGGCGAATGTTTTCATTTATGCTTTAGCAAATTGAACGCGTGTAAAACTGCATTACGAATGCGCATGTAACTCGTTCTCCAGCGTCTTTAGGAGCATCTGTTCATTGCGAGTAAACTTACGGTGTTGGTTCAATCGTGCGTGTTCATCTGTTCTGGAAGCGTCGTCTCCCATACACAGTTTATGGCTATATAACTCATGGCAACATTATTGCTGCTAACCTTAATAAAATGTAACATTTGCCGCATATGTTTATATAACGTATATTCACATATTCTAGTTGTTTAAATCAGATTAGAATATTTTTGCTATTATGGCCACCAGACAAGATGGGTCCCTATGCACCTCCCCCCTCCCCAATGGCAAAATGAAACTTATTTTTTTAAACCCTTGACATTTCGCTTATACAAATCTGAGTGGTAACTGTATAAAATGAGATGCAATTTTTAATTTTTACTTATTTACTGTACCCTCATCCGCGACAGTTGCTCTAAAGCGATACATAAGACATTTTATGTCCTTATATCTCTGGTTCTAATTACCATAGAATCATAATCTTGGTATCTAAATGTATGATTTTCAGGTCAAGAGAGCCATTGGTAAACCATTCAGTCATCCATCACTGACCAATTTCAAGTTTCAGTTGCAGAAACTCGTCTAATGACTCAGGTACGTAACATTTCTAAATTCACTTATTCACCTTTAGTCTAAGGGACGGAAAATTTACACCTAATATTAATCATGTCAGCTAAAATTGCCTGACTTTCAAAACGTTTCAAGGTGCTAGAAAATTATTGAGATTGATTGATTGATAGAGAGTTTTCTGGCATCCAGACATTTAAGGTCATTGAAACCAGAATAATTTGTTAAAGATAAGGAAACGGAAATAAAAAAAATAGAAACGGCCTTATAAAAGTTAAATAGGTTTAAGAACACCTGCTTCTGAAATAAATCTAAAAATATTGTTAGCATGGTATGACACATCATATCCAAAAATCTTGGCAAGGATGAACCTGCCATCTTCACCTCGAACCTCAGACAGATATCAATTTCTTAAAGGCTCCACTTTGTAGAGCTGATTTTTGCCATTTTTTTTTTATTTTTTTCTTTGCTAAAGTCTTCCTTTGGCCTAGCAGAAGGACGTGATACGTGTAGAATTCATCTCCAGCCTCTATAATGCCCCCCAGGGTCGTCAACGCCCCCCTTATGTTCATAGTAAAAATAAGAGATATCATTAGTAATTGTGTAATTTTTATAGTTTACCTCTCAAAAATTGGTCGAAGTCGTTTTCTAATATTAGTTTCATCAAAGAAAATCAGTTTAGGGGTTACTATGAGATTATCTCCCATTTTCCTGTGTCCTCAGAAAAAAAAATCGCTTTTTCTCGGTTTTTTTTTTTTTTTTTCGGGAGAGGGGTGTATTTCTTTTCTTGTCCTGTTCTTATGCCTTAAATAATATAATTTTTAGACGTTTTAGGCTATCAAGTGATATAATACCTACAAACACCCAGAAGGTTTTGTCCCTAAATCGAGATTTTAATTTTTGGTGAATATTTATTTCTAGGTATCGCTCCATCATCGGCGGGGCTTTCACTAAAGTTATTGCTCGTTTTTTTCTTGCTGTGTGCTTATTTACTGTTCGATTTTGATAAAACTTTGTGTGCATGTTCCAGGTGGATATACAGACATGCCTACAGACCGTATTTCAATTCAAGACAGTAGTTTCTCACCGATCACCAAATAACATTTAGTACAATTGCACGGAATTTCACATTTATTTTCCCTGTAGGATGATAAAACTCACAGAGGATATGCCTTATAATAGTGCTAATAATGCCTGAAAATTTCATAAGCGTGTCTTGATTAGTGTATTTTTGGGAAATATTTTTACGATTGGCACCCCTACAAAGTGGAGCCTACCCTTCAGGTGCTGTAAGTGGGGGCTTCGGTCAACAAATGCCTCACTGTCGCGTGTACCAAACAGCCGTCGTAATATGCTGGTATTGGCCAGTTAGCAGAAATTCATGTGTTACATTGAATTGAATATGGGATTTAGGCATTAAGCCAAGCACTGGGGCATCAAAGGCCATTCAGCGCTATACAACGAAAATCATTCAATCATATCTGTACACTCACACCATTTAGTATCATTTTAACCTTTAATACAAATCGTAACACTTTCATACAATAAAATCTAGATGTGAAATAAATAGGGATTAAAAGGGTAGAATAAATAAATAAATTAATAAAATCAATTATAGCTCGTAATATAACCCAATGCTTTGTATAAATTTTCTCAAGTTCAGGGTATTACAGTTTTCCCCCAGTATATCTCTTAACGGTTTGTCCTGGAGTAAATGTGTCCTCCTCTGGAGATTAAAAACAGGACAATCGACTAAAATATATTTAACATCCATTGTCACTTGACAGGTATTACAAAGAGGGGCCTGTCTCCCTTCCCCACTCTTCATTAAATAATTGTGCGTTGCATGTGTATGGCCAATACGCAGCCTAGTTAAAATAATGATATCCCTTCTACTTGTAGAATTACAAGATGACCATTTATCCACCAATGGGTGGATTTGTTTCAATTTTGTATTGGTGGTCAGTTCAGACCATCGAGCTTGCCACTTATTTTTACAGTAAAGATGAATCTCACTTTTAAGATCTTTGTAAAGAATACTCAAGGGGGATGGATTACTTAGCCCTGAAGCTTCCTTTGCTGCCTTATCTACTTGTTCATTCCCATCCACCCCAACATGGGCAGGGACCCAACAGAAGTGAACACTGATACTCTTCCTAGATTGCAGAAGTACTAACCAGTCCTGCACCTCTTGTACTAGATGATGGCCTAGCATAATTTGTTTTAATGAGAGTAAAACACTATTGGAATCCGTAAAAATTGTATAAAAACTATTTTGGTTGCCATTTTTAAAAATATGTTGGACTGCGAGAATTATTGCGTACAGCTCAGCAGTAAAAATTGAACAAGAGTATGGGAGTTTCCTTCTAATAACAATATCCCCCACCACAGCTGCACTTCCAACTCCTGCAGCCGATTTGGAGCCATCTGTAAAAACATGTTTCCCATGATGTTGAGCAGCATGATTTAAAAACTCACTTTTCATTACCCTACTAGGTAAGGTATTTTTCCCTCCTGCCGTAAAACATACTTTAACAGGTGGATTACACCAAGGAGGAGACTTGGGATATCCTACCTCTGCTATCTGTGCTGTTAACAAGCCTACTTCTCTAGCATCATTTTTCAGCTGTACTTCCAAAGGCTTAGGCACTCTAGATCTGTTAGGAGCCCGATCTAAAGGCGCCCTAACATATTTACAGTTAGGATTGTTTCTCACAGCAAGGGACCTAGCTAAAAACCTCAAACTCTTCTCCTCTCTGCGAATGGAAAGGGGAGGTATGCCAGAATCAACATAGAGACTGTCAATGGGAGATGTTCTGTAAGCACCTGTGCAGATGCGAAGCCCAGCATTGTGAACAATATCAAGTTTTCCAAGTAAAGTCTTTGTAGCTGACCCATATATTTGGCATGCATAGTCTAACTTGCTCAGACACAAAGATGTATAAATTCTAAGCAAAGTTGTTCTATCAGCACCCCAATCAAAATGCGATATCACTTTCAGAATGTTCAGTGACTTCTTAACCCTGATAGATAGGTCATTTATATGGGGACCAAATGTCATTTTCTTGTCGAAAATGACTCCAAGAAACTTGACACTATCCTCATATGGCAAAATACAATCATTTAAGAAAAGGGTGGGGATCTCTTCCCTTTTACGAGTACGAGTAAAGCGAATGGCTTTGGTCTTCTGAGGAGAAAACATGAATCCGCGAGAATTTGCCCATGCGGAAGCAGCATTTATTGCAATTTGAAGATTTTGGCATGCTTGTAGTGCAGATGATCCACTACAATAAATTGCAAAGTCATCGACAAATAGTGATCCTTGTATGCCAGGAGGTATGTGACTAATGAGACTATTAATTGCAACAGCAAACAAGGTCACACTCAATACGCTGCCTTGGGGGACACCTTCTTCTTGCATGTAGGATGAAGATAGTTCTGACCCTACTCTAACTTTAATGGAGCGGTTTGATAAAAATTCTTCAATAAAAGAGAACATATGTCCTCCTATACCCCACGAGGCCAATTGCTTTAAAATACCACCCCTCCAGGTGGTGTCATATGCCTTTTCGAGGTCAAAAAAGACACCCACCACCTGGTTTTGGTTAGAAAAAGCATTTGAAATTTCCCTTGATAACGTCAGCAAAGGGTCTAGAGTACTTCGGTTCTTCCTAAAACCAAACTGTCTGTTAGATAAAAGATTTTTTGATTCTAGATACCACACAAGTCTGTTGTTGATCATTCTCTCAAATAGTTTGCATATGCAACTGGTCAAGGATATGGGCCTATAACTAGATGGCAGTTCTGGGTCTTTACCAGACTTGTGGCCTGGAATTACAATTGAAGTATGCCAGGAATCAGGAGATGTATGGGAAGCCCATAGACCATTAAAGGTTTCTAATAAAAATTCCTTGGTATCCACTGGAAGATGTGATATCATTTCATACCGGATGCCATCCTCACCTGGGGCAGTTAAAGAAGAGCTGGAGATAGCATTTTGCATCTCCTCCATACTAAAAGCCAGGTTAAAAGCTTCAGTATTTGAAGAAGCAGGAGGAACAACAGATGTTGATGCTCTAATTTGCTGAAATGCTGGGGAATAGTTGTCAGCACTTGATACATGAGCAAAGTGCTTAGCAAGAACCTCTGCTACATCTTTGGGGTCAGATATATATCTATTATTTTCCCTTAATATTGGTAGAGGCTTAGGGACGAATTTACCTTGAAGTTTTCTAATCTTGTCCCATATTTCCTTTGAAGGAGTTTTGGTATTAATATTAGATATATATTTCTTCCAAGATGCTCTCTTTGCTTTTTTAAAAATTCTTTTTTGTTTGGCACAGGCTCTGAGATATGCTATTCTATCTGCTAAATAGTTTGTCCTCATATATCTTCTGAAGCAAGTTCGGGTCACTTTTCTTGCGTTGGCACATTCTTTACTCCACCAAGGAACTACAGAGCGATGAGGTAAACCGCATGTTTTAGGTATAAACTTGCTAGCATTATCATCAATAATATTTTCAAGATGTTGATAGGCATGCACTGGAGATGTAAATTCATCATATTCTTTATCAGTGTGTGAACAGTTTTCATAAGCTGCCCAGTCTGCCTCATCTATCTTCCATTTTGGTGGACACTGAGAAGGAAGATTATGGACATAATTTAACATTATTGGCCAATGGTCACTGCCATGTAGGTGTTCATTTACTGACCAAAGGTAGTCCAATCGAATGGATGAGGAACAGATTGACAAATCAATGGCTGATGTAGAGTTGTGGAATACATCATACCTAGTTGGAGAACCATCATTCATTAGTATTACATCATTGTTGTCGATTAATTCTTCAACAAGATTACCCCATCTATCGCACACATTTCCACCCCATAAAGTATGCTTTGCATTAAAATCACCCATTAAAATAAAAGGGGCAGGAAGCTGATTGATCAAGTCTTGGAGGTCAGAAAGTCTAAGCCTTCTTGGCTTACCAGCATGATCTAAGAGGAAAAGTTCTAAGGATGGTTCAATATATAGCGAGCATAAAGTAATTTTTTTCCCGATATGAGTTCTAACTGCACATGCCTGTAGTGGTGTATTGAGTGGGATAGTTTCAAACTTTACAGATTTGTGAATAATAAAACCTGTACCACCTTGAGCTCTTGCAGCTTGCAAAGGAGGGGATCTACAAAAATGATAATTGAGTCCAGGATTAAATGGTTTGTCACTGATCTTGGTTTCCTGTAGGCAAATTACCTTCGTGTCTGAGTCCCTGGTTAAAGTTTTTATTTCCTCAATGCTAGTACTTAGACCTCTGCAATTCCACTGGATGATAGACATTATCTTTTGTTATTATTTTTCTTTGTATCATTTGTCTTTTGGGACTTTTCAGATGAAGCCATGTAAGGCCTGGAGATGGAAGGCTTTACTAGGCCACCACTCTTCTTTTCTTTCTTTCTAGGATCTTTATAAGAGTCAACCTTAGGATCATGAGCAGTAGGACACTTACCTGACTTAGATGAAGGTGAGGATGATGGGGACCTTTTCCTCTTTGGAAGATCTTGTTTTCCAATCTCCATCAAATCAGGTAGAGATTCTGCCTGAGACAATACATTTAAGGTGGTGGAAGCCACATTGGCTTCCTTGGAGGATTGTGCTAGAACTTCAACAGTTTGAGCACTTAACCCAGAAGGCTGGGCTACTAGGCTACCTCTAGGGGAGATGCTCCTATCGGTGACAATACTTTTGGTGTGTTGGACACCATATTGACCTCTTTGGAGGTTTGTGCTCTGGCTTTTATAGCCTGAGCACTTGACCCAGATGGCTGGGCTACTACCACTAAGGGAGATGCACCTGACGGGCCAGGTGCTGCCACTGGTCCCCCTGTGGTAGTAAGGGGTAGTGGATTATAATCTTTTGTTGGCATCTTAACCGCGCGAGCAAAATTAAGTTGCCGATTGAGTAAATGCTTTGCATAACCTACACTTATATGTTCAGCATTTGCTTTCAAGATTGCAGCTTCTTCATTCCTGTATTCTCTACATCTTTTATCATTTGGTTTATGATTATCTTTACAGTTTGCACAGGTTGTATCTCTGTTGCATTGGCCATGTTCTAACAAAGAACAGTTAATACAGATCTTCGTATTATTGCAGTACCGGGAAGGGTGACCGTACTTGAAACAATTAAAGCATTGTAAAGGCCTAGGTTTATATTCTCGAACACGTACTCTTTCATTCTCAATAATTATATGATCTGGTATAACAGGGGTTTCAAATGTTAAAACTACCATGCTTGTTTGAGGGATCTTACTTACTTTCCAAACATTAGCAGGGCACATGTCCAGAATTTCTGGTTCTGAGAATTCATATAGATCTTTATCAAAAACTACTCCTTTACCATAGCTGAAGCTCATATGTGGTTTAATATCCTTAAGAGGATCAATTTCTGCAATCTTCATGCCACAAAGCATGTGAGCTTGAGTATCTGATTTTGCATTAATCAAAACAGATTGCTTACCGTATCTACTAATATCCTTACTTTTAATTAAACCAACTTTTTTTTTGTATAAATTTACTAATCTTATAATAGTTATAATTATCTATCTTTCCAGATGCAATTATCCATGTTGGGGGCTTGGGGGTTCTTACTTCTGGAAGTCTATGCTCTATTTCTTTTTCCATCCATTCTTCTGGTTTATATACCTCTAGGTGTCTTGGTGCTTTATCACATAAAGCCCCAGAAATCAAACAATTGTCAATTTTTATGCTCTCTAAATTTTTATTTGCTTCTAAAGCAATCTCAAAACTTGAAAATGATACCCAAGCTTCCCAAAAGCCTTTACTACCATTAAGCTCCATTAAAATTTCTTTGATTGCTCCAAATCTACAGAAGGCTTCATGAATTATGTCATAGCTACAACCAATTGGTATGTTTTTTAAGTGGAGAATTTTCAGATTTTTTGTTGGATCTGGTAATGAGCCAGAACCAGAGACAAAAGTATTACGGTTATTACAAGCATCATTTTCCACCAGTGCCGATAAATTGTCTTTAACAACACTGGTCAAAGAAGTATTGTTGGAGGAATCCTTTTTATTGCCGAGGTTGTCAACAGAGCTTTCCCTATTTAAACAAGCAGAAGTCGTCAACGGTGTCTGGGGTTCGCCATTTGATCCAGGGGTACGGGGAATATTAAGTTTACTCATTAATTATTTTTTCAGGGGGAGGGAGGGGGTCATAATAACAATGAGAAAAAAAAAACAATGGAAAAAAATATAGTTTAAGGGAGAGAAAAAATTAAGACTGTCAGAAATTCCAAAGAAGACACCGTTAGCCTTTCCTGGAATTAATTTCTCCACCAATGACACCTGTGAAAGCTGCTTACCAAATGTCCACTCTCTACCCTACCACAAAGGGATGGTACCACTATGATTAGAGTGGCTCAAGTGTATGCCAAACCCGCTTGATGGGACTGAGAGCATTTCAAGAATACAATCATCCCCACTCTAATCATAGTGGCAGGCAAACCGGACAGAATGCCGAGAGTCCTATCTCTATAAAATCGCCAACCCCTGGAATCCGAAGGCCAAATTTCCTAAGAGATAGTTCCGCATGCCAGTATGGGAATACTGACACTCCTAGGTGTCCAAACATTTTCGGGCAGTTGGCAAGACCACCACAGCTCCCATAATTGATTTTGAAATAAAAACCGATCATGGATACAATGTCCCCTCTAAAAAAACCTGGACAGTGAAATGGGTAAAAGAGTTTTGACAGCAAGGTTGGAGACAGCTGATAATTATGAAGGAGGAATAAGCAATAAGAGGTAATAGAAAAAGAATGAGAGAAATTTAGAGTCAAACTGAGGAAAAGAAATTCCCCAGTTCGAGAGCCCTCTTGCCCGTCACAAGCCTTCAGCACGGGAATGATATGCCGTGCTGATGCCCAATGACTTCATCAAGGCATTCTCTCGTTAAGAGGGTTCATGTGTTAGAGTGTGGCCAAGGTGGAGATGACAAATAGTCGTCTTCCACTTTTGGGGCGTAAAATTATACTTCCAAGGGGATATAACATTCGTCATTTCTTTCATCTTATTTTCTACTAAGCTATCCCAATGCTCTTGCCAATCATTGCAAATCAAATTCTTAATGCTGGGCAAACAATCATCTAATTTCCAGACAACTATGCGTTGCCGGAATCCAGTAAATTCCAACAATAATAAAAATCCACCTTAAAATTTTTAAAACTAAAGAGTTACTGGAATCGAAAACTTCTAAATCTTAAAGGATACTCCTTGCATCAATAAATATGGTAGAATATAAATCGAAAAAATCCCTTATATGCAAAGTTCATGATCATTCTACCCGAGGAATAGGTGGTAAACAAGAGATCAATTACCTCCTTAATCTCTCATATGTTCATACAAAACATTCATTGGTAATTGGTACGGTAAACTAATAGCCTACGATACCGAGTGTTTTGAACGAAGGATTTCCAATGCAGAATTTTCGCTTTCAATTAATTTGCCACGTGGAAAGGTATTGTAAAGAGTTTTAACATATATACAGTAAATGTTTTAGATAATCATGGATAAAAAGATAATACATATACATACATTATATATATATATTATATATATATATATATATATATATATATATATATATATATATATATATATATATATATATATATCTTTATCTCTGCAGAACTCTTATAGGTTAAGTGGCAACCATTGTTACGCGGACTAAGCAAGTATTCTACCCTCTGAACTAAGCCATTATCCTTGTTTATTCCGCACACCAGATACATGTGAAAACACGAGTAGCTGCAATCTGCGTGACTGTATATCAAAAGTTATCACCTGATTAAATATCAAAGGGTGTATTTTTCCCGAAGATTACTAACCTTCAGATGAAGATAATGACGAACATGAAAAGGGTGAAATAGACAAGAGGGATTATATAATAATTTCCCACGACGAAGTTGGCTACCCAGACTGCATTTATATTTTGTCTGATGAGCAACATAAAGAAGCCCCTTGCATAATTATATAGTCTGATAGCGATGATCACTTCGATTCAGACTTTACTTACTTCAGTGATATAGATCGATGAAACATTGTTCAGAATTGGAAAACTAAATTTAGATTACCTGGTAAGGCGAGTGTTTGGGTTTCTTTTGGGGTTCAATTAAAAGATAGATGCAAACAAGTGTCGCTTGGAAAACTCAACAAAGGATTGCGGATATTTACTGCTGATACAACGGCAACACTGCCATTTTAATCATACCGAAGAGAATACCGAGTCATATCTCTATGAAACCGACCCACCCCTGGAATCCGAGGACCAGATTTCAGCACGAGAATAGTTTTAAAAAAACCTATCCTAGCAATGGTTTCCCTCCCTAAAAATATAGACAGCTAAAAATGGGAGAGGTTCGATAGCAAGGCAGGAGACAGCTGATAAAATATGAAGGAGATTGAATTAATAATAAGCAATAGAAATTTCGAATCAACCTGGGGACAATAATAAATATTCCCCAGTTCGAAAACTCTCTTGTCCATCACAAGTTGAAACCCAAAAATGATTTTCAGCGCTGAAGTCAAATGACTGCGCCAGGAATTCCCTCGTTAAGAGGAGGAAGAACCAAAGGAATAGTCATTTTAGCAACATAGCGAATTGGTCATTGGAGGCTGACCCATGAATTTTTCAATGCACACACCACATGAAGCATAAGACAAAGAAATTTATGTTTGGTAAAAAAAAAAATGTGCAACATTAATTGGTCTATAACAGTTTCTGTAATTTTAGGGATTTTAATGTTTCTAAGAAATTACAATTTATTTGCTCTTTAGAGATTTTATCTTTTATTTCTTTTCCTCTGGGTTTATTAATATTTCCTATTTCACACTTTCCCGAATTCATTTGGGAAAGCCTTGTAGGAGTCCGAGTTCTGCTAACTGGGATAGATAACCTAATCCTTTTAAATAATAATAATAATAATAATAATAATAATAATAATAACAACAACAATGATAAAAACAAAAACAACAACAACAACAACAACAATAGTAATAATAAATAATAATATCCTTAAAATTCCCCAATAACATTTCTAGTTCATTCTTTTTCCTTCACATGCATTTGCATTTTATTCGCAGACGGAAAAAAAAAAACTGCAAAATTACTCAAATAACATTTCTTTCCATCGGCAAAAAGAATAATGAAAAAAAAAAAAACTGTTGTGTAGCTTCATGCATTTACTAACAGAAATTTCAGCTTCAAGAACCGTTTCTGATAATTTTAGTTTTGATTCTCCTCTGATTTGTGGCTTTCGATTTCCTCTCTCCAGTAACCTTTCAAGCCTTGGCTTTTTTTTTTCACTAACTAACCTCCCTTGTCTGCAATGCAAATTCCCCTTTGTCTGGAAATCAAACCCTCTCTTTCTGGAAAGCAAATTTCCTCTCCATGCTCGCTAATTCGTCCTTCTGTAAATTCAGTTCACATTCTATATCTTTTTTTTTTAAGTTATCGATTTCTCGTTAGCAAACATAGTTTCATTTTATTTTTTTATGTATATATGTCGTAACTGATAAAACTCATTTCCCATTTTATAAAGCCAATAACCAATATCACAGAAGCAATTATCCTTTTCACGAAACAGATTCTTGTCTCGTAAAACTGAATAACAGCTTCACAAACACAGTAACACATTTGCATAGTCCACTTCTTAGGTAAAACTGATTTCTGCAAATCTAAGCTTTCCTTTCGCCTCACCACATCTCGTTAATTAAATCAATTTATTCACCCCTTTCAGAATATTTCTCGTTTCACATATATTTATCCTCCATCAAACAAATCTTTTACTTTTCGTTACGCATCCTACACACCGCTTTCCCAATTCTATTTTACATTTTCTATAAGAGCCACTAAGATGAAAAATCTCAAGATCTCATTCGGCCTTGATACTACAAGGATAAGATAGTAAAAAGGTCAAAATTGAGAGATGAGAGTTTTGGAAAAGAAAAACAGATAAAATTCCATTTGAATTCTTCCAAAAGCCCAATTCTGTAGCCTCAGTTAATTTCTCAATTCAAAACTATTTCTACATGTAAACTGTCTTCTCCTGAATCAAATCATATTCAACAGAGCAAAGTCAGTCCATTCATCTATGAGTTAGTTACAAAATGTGGTTTCTCTATGCAACGTCTTCCCTTACATTTCCATACTCGGAGCCTCCAATCACAAAGTCAGCTATTCCTCTCAGGTCTTCCATTCCCTATTATATTAACAACTAACCCCTCTATTCACAAAACCCCATTTCTTGTCAATGCTCCTATCTATTGTAAACGAGATGCTCGCCTTTAACAAACATCCCTGTCTAACTTAGCATCATCCTGTCTCTCCCCTCACCCCCATCCTTTCAACTCCAGCTGCAATGAGCCGAGGAAGTGCCATGGGCTTCTTTTGACAGGACCCATTCACGTGCAAGTTAGAACTCTGGATGAAAAAGTCTGTGCGAAGTTTGATAATATTTCCTTTTGATGTGAAGATATTACTGATTATTTCATCATCCAAGATACACTCGCCATCAACGTGATTTTCCTGGATTCGTCAACGGTTGTGTATATGTCCTGGCATCTAGTGTCTTATTTTTGCCAATCTTGCCTTATATTTCTTCTCATTTCCAATAATTAATTTCATCTATCCAAACATTCTAATCCTATTCGCTGGAACCTTGATTGTAAGCTAATTAGCTTATTGACCTCTTCTTTATCATAATTTGCATAAATGTTAAAAAATGTTTCTATAGATTAGCTAATATTACACACAATTCTTTTAAACTAGATAGTATTATTAATTTGTTATCATTTACATAGCAAAAGCTTCCTTAGTTCGGCCATTCTCTAATGAATGAATGGATGAATGACTGATAATTATTTAGTATCATAACATCAATAGTCACTAAGGCCGATCAGAGTATGATTGAGATTTCGCAACTTGAAAAAAAAAACAATGAAAGATGATAAAAAATAATACAAAACTTAATTATAAAAAAAGTAAGACTGCATATACCTTTAATAATCAGTACGAAGGCCAGCTTCCAATTTGAACTTTTTAAAATGCCACTGGCATCATACATATCTTCTCCAAGTATCTTGGTGGCGATATACTTGCAATCCTCACCACAAGCCCCCCAAGACTGTGACATTCAAGTCATTACATGGAAGTGGATATCTACCAGAAATCAAATTGTCTGTTTCGTCTTTTGCTAACTTGTCCTCCTCTTCATTCCCTAGCGCACCCACACGAGCTGGAACCCAGCAAAACTGGACTTCCTTGCCTACAGTGCTACAAATATACAACCACTACCATTTTCAAAACTAAAGTGATAGGTGGATTGAAAATAAAAGAGGTATGAGAGAAATTTGGAGTCAAACTGAAGAACAAATCTTTCCTTGTTGATAACCTTTTTACCCGTCACGAGGCTTCTACACTTGAAATAATATTCCGCATTAAATCCAAATGACTTCGTAAAAGCATTCTTTCCATAAGGAGTCATACTATCAAAATACCCTAGAATGCCCTCTCTAATTTTACCAGTTAGACTACTGTATTTATCAATCATCCCTTGAGCATCAAAGGAGTAACAGAGTGTTGGTGTGCTTGAATCTTCAAACACGTTTGAAAGAAATTGGTCGAAGTGATCAAATTGCTACAGTCTTTATTATCTCCGCCAACGAAGTTGCAAGGACGTTGTGTTATAGCCCCTGTTTGTGTATGTGTTGGTCAGTGAAAAGATTCAGGGCCATAATTTTATTCGTAGAATAATGAAAATAGCAGGGATTGACTTATCAAAGCTGGAAACGATTAGAATTTGGAAGTTAAGTTAAAAGGTCAAAATGTCCAATTCACGTAATCAACCATAAGTTTGGACACCGTTGTCACAGACACTTCAAACTTGGTTCATATTTGAGTGTATGAAAATCCACGCCAATCAATATATGTTAAGGTCGAAGGTCACGGTCGAGTCAAAGGCCAAGGTCAAGCAAAAGGCCAAATTCCGGTCATCAACCATACGTCCACAACTTTATGCCTAATATAATGAAATTTACAGGGCTTTTAAACTATTATGTAAAGGGTTGGAAATGATTAAATTTTGGAAGGTCAAAGGTCAAGGTTACACACGAGCAAAACGTCCATAATATGTAATCAGCCAATCAGCCATAAGTTTGGGCATCCTTGTCAAAGACTTCAAACTTGGTTCATATTTGAGTGTATACGAATCTACGCCAATTATTACATGTATACAAAGGTCAAGGTCAAGCAAAATGTCGAGAAATAAGCTGACGCTCTACAGAGTGCCCATCTGTTTCCAAATGTGTTCACACTCCTGTCGAGTAAAGGTAGAGGACCATTCACTTGTAGAGTAAGCTTCCAATTAGTAAAAATGAAGCCGATTGAAGAAAAAAGAATATAACTTATGAAATATGTATTCAATAAGCCAATAAGACCCCAAAGTTTAAATTAGATATCCAAGAGGAGGAGGAAAAGCAAAGATACACCAACAAAAATATAAACATAAACCAGTAATCGAAGATACTAATCAGGGACAGAGTGGCTTCAAATGTAGATGGGCTACAGAGTGCTCATGAACGCCTTCCTTGCATGAGAGAGAAAAAGAAAAACCATTGGATATAATAACCTTATAAAGTCAAGTCTTCGGAGTCTCTAATCTTTTGGGAATGCGAAATTCTAAGACAAATACTAAGTTAATTCTAAAAATGTCCACGAATGTTGATCTC
The DNA here is from genome assembly GCF_036898095.1 of Palaemon carinicauda. Classification (NCBI taxonomy): domain Eukaryota; kingdom Metazoa; phylum Arthropoda; class Malacostraca; order Decapoda; family Palaemonidae; genus Palaemon; species Palaemon carinicauda. The sequence goes on along the minus strand of NC_090737.1, from coordinate 95,245,084 downwards.
TAATCCGAGAGTTAAGTCGTTAGGTCTAATTGGCTGAATATCCAAATTGGAGTGAACAGAATTAATAAATGGAAGAAAAGAAAAGAAAAGAAAAAATTAATCTGAGGCTTCCCTGCCTCGTGTAAGGGATCTGAGAAGGTCGGGTACAAGAAATCTTTAAATTGACAATTATCCAAATTGGACGGCCATAAAACCCGAGCAATACAAATATCTGAGGGAACAATCTCAGAGCATCATTATGACTGAATGTCTCCGTCTTGCAAGTATTATGAGTTGTATTTGTAATATAAATAACAATTTCTCTCTCTCTCTCTCTCTCTCTCTCTCTCTCTCTCTCTCTCTCTCTCTCTCTCTCTCTCTCTCTCTCTCAAAACTATAAAATAGTTTTTCAGTTTGGCCATCATTAGGTATAGAATGGAAACATTTAAAAATATTCAGAGCCACAAAACATTTTCCTTTTAAGGCTTTCAAGTGAGGAACCAATGTCAGCCTTCAGTCAAATATCAATCTTAAAAATCTAGCTTCACTTACTCATGGAACCCGTTGGCCTTTGATTTGCTATACATATCCGGGTCTTAGTGTGCTCCCAAAATACAAAGGAATGGACAAGTTTTGCGTGCTGAAAACTTTGATCTATTCTTATCAGGTATAGTTCTCTTTCAACCATTGCCTAGCTACAACAAATGAAATGGAGAGATCATCTGCAAACAGTGTTGAGAGAATATTTGGGTTATGACATAGGATACCCCACATTCATGGCTAAAGCAAATAGGGTTACGCTCAACACACTAGCCTGGTAACGCCTTTCTCCTTATATTTCATTTCTGCCAGTCTCTCACCTATTATAAATGTATGTGAAACAAATGCATGAATGAACAATGGTGGCTCTCATATAATTTTCAAATTATGAATGGGGCTAAGTATACCATACCTACTTGCAGTAGTTGAATCAGTAAAATTTCAAAAGTTGAAAGTTGCAACACATGTTCTTATGGTGAACAGGCTGACCTAAGTCTTTTTATAGTTTATATTTGACATATTTGTTTTGATATTGTTACTGTTTCTGGAATGATTTATTGTTAATTTTTTCTCATCATTTATCTATCTCCTTATTTCTTTTCCTCACTGGGCAATTTTTCCCTGTTGGAGCCCTTGGGATTATAACATCTTTCTTTTCCAACTAGGATTGTAGCTTGGCTAGTAATAATAATAATAATAATAATAATAATAATAATAATAATAATAATAATAATAATAATAATAATAATAATAATAAATAGAAGACTGTTGCATGGTGCTGTTTGGAAGCAAAAGTTTAGTAAACAGAGGACTCATCACATCAGTCGCGTGCGTTTTTCTAAAACTACAATGTATAGGTTATAAGACACTTCTTCTCCTTGTACCACATCAGTCTTGCATTGACTATCTTCTCCATACATATATATAAAAAGACGTCAATGCAACTGGTCAGTAGTTTGCTGCTAAAAATCTATCCTTACCAGGTACTCAAAATGCTGAAATATTGCCAAGTTCGAAAACACAAAGATAACTATGAATATGACCTTTTAAAAATGCTTAAAATAAGTAACTTGATAATGAAGGGTACATGTGGAATTGCATTGCAGGTAGCAAGTGTAGAATCAAATTCCTTTTCGGTAAAAGGAGCATTGTAAGAGTCCTCTTTTTATGCTTTAAAAATTCAACCGTCTTCGTTTTTCAATACTTCTATACTGGTGACAAGGAGCTTCTTCATAATTGAACGGTACATAGAGAAATGTTCAGCCAAAGCATTGCTATCCTCAGGTGCTCCAGTCGTATGCTGACCAGTCACCCTCAACACTGGTGGTGGATTGGGGGTAAACTTGCCTGCTATTTTTCTTTTTTTCTTTTACTTTCCTCCATACTGAAGATAGTGATGTTCTACTAATGACTGAGAAAACAAAAGATATCCGAGACTGGCACCTAGCTTCTGCCATTGTACGAAAGAACGGCGATTGCCAAACTGGGGTTCGA
>NC_090737.1:95225571-95235571 GCF_036898095.1 Palaemon carinicauda | reverse complement strand
GAAGTAAGACTTGAGGAGATCCATCTTGGTAAAATACTTACGCGCCGTGCAACGCGTTCGTAAGGTCCTGCATGTTGGGCAGCGGGTAGTGATCGGGCGTTGTGATGAGGTTGAGGCGCCTGTAGTCGCCGCAAGGTCTCCAAGACCCGTCCAGCTTTTTTACCATGTGTAGGGGCGATGCCCAGGGGCTCGATGCTTTCTTACAGATACCCATGTGTTCCATGTCCTCGAAGGCGCGTTTGGCATCCTTCAGTTTCTGGGGCGGGAGGCGGCGGAATTTGGCGTGAGAAGGAGGTCCTGTCGTTGTGATGTGGTGGTAGATCCCGTGCTTGGACGGGGAACCTGGCGAGTGTCGGAGCTCGGGCTTGAAAACCTCGGGAAATTCTCGTAGGAGGTCGGCGTAGGGGTGCGTCGTTACGGCGGATACGGACATTTTCTAGTTCTATATTTTTTTGTGTAAATTCTCTCTAGCTTTGGGAAATCTTCTACATAGGAGACAGCATACAATAAGAAATCTGACTTGCTTTTTCTGCATTTGTTCACCTGACAAAGAAGCAGTACAGGTGAATCTTCATCAAGGAATAAAAGGTACAAGAGCAAGTCAGACTTCTTCCCTCTGCTGAGTACATCATGTAGAATATCCCTTAGGTATCCAGAATAAATTGGGAACAGTCGCCATTTTATTGTTTATCTGCTGCCATCTTCTTCTTCTTCTTCTTCTTCTTCTTCTCCTTCTCCTTCTTTTGTATTTTATAGTTCTATATATATTTTTTTAATTTATATCTAGCTCTGGGGAATCTTCTACATAGGACACAGCATACAATAAGAAATCTGACTTGCTTTTTCTGCATTTGTTCACCTGACAAAGAAACAGTACAGGTGAATCTTCATCAAGGAACAAAGCATACTAGAGCATATCAGACTTCTTCCCTCTGCTGAATACATCTTGTAGAATATCCTTTAGGTGTCCAGATTGGTTTGGGAACAATCGCCATTTTGTTGTTTCTCTGCTGCCATCTTCTTTTTCCTCGTCTTCTTCTTCCTCTTTTTCTTCTTCTTCTTCTTCTTTTGTATTTTCTAGTTCTATATTTTTTTTTTTTTGTATTTTCTCTCCAGCTTTGTGAAATCTTCTACAAAGAACACAGCATGCAAGAAGAAGTCAGACTTGCTTGTTCTGCATTTGTTCACCAGGCAAAGAAATAGTACAGGTGAATCTTCATGTAGGATCATAGATTACCATTGCAAGTCACACTTCTTCCCTCTACTGAGTCCATCTTGTAGAATATTCCTTAGGTGTACAGAATAGATTGGGAACAGTAGCCCTCTTGTTGTTTTTTTTTTTTTTTTTGCATTCTTCTCCTTCTTCTTCTTCTTCTTCTTCTTTTTCTTCTTCTTCTTCTTCATTTTTTTTTTTTTGGGGGGGCGGTTTCTAGTTATACGTATTTTGTATTTTCTATCAAGTTTTGGAGAATCTTCTCCAGAGAACACATCATACTAGAAGTCAGACTTGTTTCTTCTGCATTTGTTCAACTGACAAAGAAACAGTACAGGTGAATCTTCATCAAGGAACAAAGCATACTAAAGAAAGTCAGACTTCTTCCCCTTGCTGAGTCCATCCTCTAGAATATTCCTTATCCAGAATAAATTGGTAACAGTCACCATTTTGTTGTTTCCCCGCTGCCATTTTCCTCTTCTTCTTCTTCTTCTTCTTCTTCTTCTTCTTCTTCTTCTTCTTCTTCTTCTGGACATATAGTTCCATATAATATTTAGAATTTTTTGTTTTTTTTGGGAGGAGGGGAAGTTAGTTTATATGTTTTATGGATCTTTTAGTTTTTATATATTTTGATATTTTAATATAATTTTATTCTCTTTATTTTTACTCTTTCCATTGAATAACCTGTTTATTTCTTGTATTCTAGATAAAGCTGCCTCCTTAGCATCTCTTCTTAGAATTTTTTTCAGTACCACATATTCTTCCACATCCTTTAGTTTAATGTTATTCACATTTTCAGTATTTCCTGTTCCCTCAAAATGGCTTATAAGTTCTTTCACTTGTCCTTTTTAAACTTCTACTGGCTTCGCTTTCTTCTTCCATATTCCCTTTTCTCTCTCTATCATATTTTCATACTTTTGAACGAGCTCTTCAACTATTCCTGTCACGTGTGACCTCTCGTATTCCAGTATTTCCCGTATTCTAGCTAAGGCTGAGTCCTTAGCACCTCTTCTTAGAATTTCTCTTGGTACCACATATTCTTCCTCACCCATTAGTTTGATATTCACTTCAATATTTCCTGTTCCCTCAAAATGGCTTATAAGTTCTTTCACTTGTCCTTTTTGAACTTCCACTGGGTTTGTTTTCTTCTTCCATATTCCCTTTTCTCTCTCTATCATATTTTCATACTTTTGAACGAGTTCTTCAACTATTCCTGTCACGTGTGACCTCTCGTATTCCAGTATTTCCCGTATTCTAGCTAAGGGTGAGTCTTTAGCATCTCTTATCAGAATTTCTCTCATTGCTGCATATTCTTCAATATCAACTTTCTTCATATTAGTTTGATGTCCGACAACATTAACGTTTTCCTCGAATTCTTGAACCCTTTGTTTTACTTTACCTTTTTTTCCTTGTATAGCAATTCTCTCCTTCCTCCTTATTTCTTCATGGTTTTCCCTAATAGATTCGTATTTTTCAATTAAACCTTCTACAACAGTCTTGTTTCTATTATAGAGTTTTCTCTCATCCACCAAATCTATAACGAGTCCTTCGTTTTGGGCCTTATAAGATCGTGATTCATTCTCAGACATTCCTCTTGCATGTGAAATAAATGTTCCGGAATCTAAGACGAAACAATAGTAACAACATAAAAGCTTACCTTGTGAAGCTCCAATAAGATCCTTAAGAGTTTGTTCCAATTCAGAAACAATTTTAGTATCCAAACCGTCACCACAATAACAATTACCCTTAAAACTCTCCATATTTAATCTAACTTCTTTTTGCCCATCACCACCTTTAGTTTTAAAAAACGGAGTCTTAACTGAGGTCTTCTGAATGTCTTCACAACGAAACTGGATCCCAGCGACATCTGTCATTTGACGAAAGATTTTTTATTTTCTTTTCCTAATTTGTATTTGAAATATTGAGCATATATATATATATATATATACATATATATATATATATATATATATATATATATATATATATATATATATATATATATATATATATATATATATATATATATATATATACATATATATATATATATATATATATATTATACACACACAAGAGTAGACAATATCTCAATGGGGTCCAAATATCAAAGACAAAATCTCTTCGGACATAGTGAACTCCTGCAGGTTTTTAGGATGAGAAAAGTACAGCGATCTGACCGGATTTCTCACTGAAGTCTCCTGGATGTCTTCACACCGATATTTGATTCCATCTTCCTAATTTATATTTGAAATATCGATTATATATATATATATATATATATATATATATATATATATATATATATATATATATATATATATATATATATATATATATATATATATATATATATATATATATATATATATATATATATATATAATATATATATACATATATATACAAAATAGTAGACAATATCCAAAAATCCCTCCGGACATACTGAGCTCCAGTTAGTTTTTAGGATAAGAAAACTACACTAACATACATCCATTTATTTGGTGTCGACAAGCATTTTGAATCACTTTTTCATTCTTGCAACGGAAAAGAAATCGATTCTTCAGGAATGCCTCTCGTGTTCAAAGCAGAACGAATTGGGAGGCTTGCTAGCCGCGCCACAAGTTTATGTCCGGATCCGCGGCTATCTCCGGTTCAATTCTCTTTGGAATGGCGTCTCTCGTATGACAGTCTCGAAGCTCGAATGTTTTCTCCTCAGTGAAGAAGTTTCTACAACCCCCGTCTCCGATAGAGTTCAAGATTCCACAGTTGGGAAGGGGTTGATGTTCAAATTGGGTCTTGCTTGTGCAGCGCAGTTTAGAACGAGAGGCTTTCTCGCAATTCCCCCTCACAATTTTTTACACTTGATCCATAGGTCCACTTCATCTGGAACGGTTTTAATCCCGCAACAGCTAAAATGGTTTGTGGCTTCAGGATCCTCCGGGAAGTCTTGGCTGCAGGATTTTTCGGGAAGTCTTGGCTGCAGGATTCTTCGGGAAGTCTTGGCTGCAGGATTCTTCGGGAAGTCTTGGCTGCAGAATTCTTCGGGAAGTCTTGGCTTCAGGATTCTTCAGAAAGTCTTGGCTGCAGGATTCTTCAGAAAGTCTTGGCTGTAGGATTCTTCGGGAAGTCTTGGCTGCAGGATTCTTCAGAAAGTCTTGGCTGCAGGATTCTTCAGAAAGTCTTGGCTGCAGGATTCTTCGGGAAGTCTTGGCTGCAGGATTCTTCAGAAAGTCTTGGCTGCAGGATTCTTCAGAAAGTCTTGGCTGTAGGATTCTCCGGGAAGTCTCGCAGCTTCAGCGTTTTCTTTCCAGTGAAGAATCTTCTGCTCTTTCATTCAGTTTATGCATGACTTGCCACTACTAAATGCGGTACTTGAGCATGTTACTTCACGTTTATAGTGAGTAGATATTCCCTGTAATGGCGTCCAAAGGAGCGAAGACAGGATCTTTCTGGACAAATTGATCCTCAGGAAAACTGTATATGCTTCCCTCCATTCCATTTTCGTTGTCTTCTAAAGGACTCATCATTTCCTCGAGAAGGAGGTTATCGAGCGTCGTCAGGAATACTTCGGCTGAGAGATGGAATTACGCTTTAATATAAAGGCTGTGGCGGTGGAAATTAAAATGTATTCGGATACTCTGAAATTAATTATCAAATATTGATAGATAAAAACTTTCGAAATACAAATGATTTTCGTATTTTCGCAATTTCTTCAGGTTTTCAGGTGTGAGCCCTCTTGTTTCAATTTTAGAAACACACGCAGAGAGAGAGAGAGAGAGAGAGAGAGAGAGAGAGAGAGAGAGAGAGAGCGAGAGAGACTGGGGTATTTATTTACAAACTAAAATATTAATAGAGAGAGAGAGAGAGAGAGAGAGAGAGAGAGAGAGAGAGAGAGAGAGAGAGAGAGAGAGACGGGGCTATTTATTTACAAACTAAAATATTAAGAGAGATAGAGAGAGAGAGAGAGCGAGAGAGAGAGAGAGAGAGAGAGAGAGAGAGAGAGAGAGAGAGAGAGAGAGAGAGAGAGAGAGAGGGGGGGGGGGTATTTATTCACAAACTAAAATATTTGGAGAGAGTGGACTAAGTTGGAACAAGTTACAATTTCCTTTTTAGGATAGAAAGAGAGAGCGGAGTGCGTATTCATTTACAGACAAAAAAGAATTAAGAAATAGCCAACTAAGCAAAGTTAATTTTTCTTCATCAAACTTGATGCTAATAACATAAATTTATGACCTAGTCAATGTCATAGTATTATTGTAGCAGTAATACTTGCTCTAGTAGTGAGGAAGGTGTTACAGCAGTAGTAGTCGTAAAATATGTAGCCTTAGGAGCTGGTAAAAAAAATATACCAGCATTTATAGTCTACGTATTTTATTTTCTATTTTAAGCGTATTATCAGATCATATTCAGTTGTATTAATTCCCTTAAACAAACCTCGTATCTATTGAACTCTCATTCCATTACAATTTCAATTTTTTATTACCTCCGTCAACGAGGTTGGAAGGAGGTTGTGTTTCACCCCCTGTTTGTGTGTTTGTTTGTTTTTTAGTGAACACCTTCCTGCCCACAATTTTAATCGTAGAGTAATGAAACTTGCATGAATTAACTGTTATGTAAAAAGGCTGAAATGATTGAATTTTGGAAGGGCAAGGTCAAATATCAAGGTCACGGTCAAGCAAAATGTCCGATTCATGTAATCAGTCTAAAGTATGGACATGGTTGTCACAGAGACCCCAAACTTGGTTCATATTTGACATTATGAAAATCCCCGCCAATTAATACATGTTAAGGTTGAAGGTCAACGTCGAGTCCATGGTCAAGGTCAAGCAAAAGGACAAATTCCGAGCATTAACCATACGGCCACAATTTTAATCGTAAAGTAATTAAAGTTGCAGGGATTATAAACTTTTATGTAAAGAGCTTGAAATTATTAAATTTTGGAATGTAAAAGGTCAAGGTCCCTGACGAACAAAACATCCATATCGCGTAATCAGCCATAGATTTGGACATCGTTGTCACAGACTTCAAACTTGGTTCATATTTGGGTAGGAAAATCCACGCCAATTAATACATGTTAAGGTCAAAGGTTAAGGTCATCGTCGAGCAAAAGGTTGATTAATAAATTGCTGTGGCGGAGGCCTGCACTCTATTGAGTGCCCCTCTATTTTCGTATAATTTGGCGCTAAAACTTATTTAGTTGGAGGATAGACATTACACCGCTCCCACATTGTATTAATTCAAAGTAAACCATTATATGACGCAAGCTCCCTTAAACACAAGCAACAACCAATCACGGAAGAGCATGACGTACGAAGCTACTCAACACGAACAACCAATCACAATTGAGAATGACGTAGCCAGTTTGATTTGGGAAAAGACAAGGTTTTACTAATGGGTTTATGAACTGCTGTTTGCAGAATCGCTCACATTGTGTGCCACGTCATTCAATTATTTTTTTTATTCTTCGATTTTTTTTAATTATCTTTAATTATATTTTCCTGGAATACATGTAGTCAATGTGCGGCGTAAAAAGTCTTAATCAGCTGTGCATTAGTTATTAATTTCCAATTTCCCGTATATATATATATATATATATATATATATATATATATATATATATATACAGTATATATATATATATATATATATATATATATATATATATATATACAGTATATATATATATATATATATATATATATATATATAATATATATATACTGTATATATATATATATATATATATATATATATATATATATATATATATATACTGTATATATATATATATATATATATATATATATATATATATATATATATATATACTGTATATATATATATATATATACATATATATATATATATACTGTATATATATATATATATATATATATATATATATATATATATATATATATATACATATATATATATACTGTATATATATATATATATATATATATATATATACATATCTCTATGTAAGTATGTATGTATGTATGTATATCTTACACCCGATCTGTGAAATTGCTCATTTCATGAAGTGGGCTAACCACTTGCCCATTTCATGAAGTGAACAACTACTTGCCCAGTTCATGAAATGGGCAAGTTCTTGCCACAAATTGCTGAAAACGACTACTAATGGATTATTTATGCACACCCTTGCTATCAGTAAACAAGTGTGCCGCCAGTTCCTGACGTTGCATGTGCAATTGTGCAGTCTGCAAAGCATCCATATAACGTAAGAGGTTTCCTGGGAGATCTAATAAAAGTGTTCTGTGCGATGTTACCGCATGAAGAGACGCCATAAGAAAGGAAAATAAAAACTAACTTACGGTGAGGAGAGAGAGAGAGAGAGAGAGAGAGAGGAGAGAGAGAGAGAGAGAGAGAGAGAGAGAGAGAGAGAGAGAGAGAGAGAGAGAGAGAGAGATTATAGTGATTTTGCTATGTTATTTGAAAGGAAGACGAAGAAAAACTGAAATGGGACTATAAGTGAGGGGACATTTTGATATCTTGAAGCGAAATGTTTATTTCTAAATTTAGGCAATTCCCGGATGTTAGGATTTTTTTATTTGTTAACAATATGCATAGAAACAGGGATGTATCCAATAGATACCCTTCTTAGATAATCTCTTAGTTCGGGAAGACCACGTATTTATTCGTGCGCATTGATTAAATTTTCAAAATAATACCCTTTGGTTGCCAAACAATGGTATCAGGTGGGCCCATTTAATTGGATTCATATATCAAGGCTAGTTTTTGTCTTAAAACTCCTAACTAGGAAGGAGAGAGAGAGAGAGAGAGAGAGAGAGAGAGAGAGAGAGAGAGAGAGAGAGAGAGAGAGAGAGAGAGAGGTAAAAGTTAATGTTAGAGGAATCTATTACCCCAAGTACCTCTTTTTAAGGCTGATATGTGTTTGACCTAAGATTAATAAGAAATTATTATTAAAATTTAATTTCTGGGCTGATCTTATCTGAGAGGAACAATGATTTTACTCCAACTCCCAACACGCAGAGGTTTCCTCTAGTAGTAGTAGTAGTAGTAGTAGTAGTAGTAGTAGTAGTAGTAGTAATTGATAACTTCTCCTGACAGACTGCGTCAATGACGCTTCGATGTCAGAATGCCAGAGAACTTCAAATCATTTGTTCTCCTGACAGAAAGATCAATATAATAAATATCCCAATTATTAAAAGCACCAACGTTAAAATCAATAATGATACATTAGACCAAAATCTCTCTTACTCCTCCAGTTAAACCCTACTCTTCATCTCTTCAGGCGCATTCCAGTTCCAGGAACAGGTGCAAATGCACTCCAATTCCCACGCCCAAATCAGGACGGATTTCAATTGCACATCATTATGGTTTCAATTTACTAACATTCTGGTCGGGAATTCAAAGCTACCCGCGTACAATTACTCGCAATGATCATACATTTTCGCCAAGAAATTTCTTTCCTCGTCCTATTCCGTTTCCGACTCCTGATTTCCAAATTTTCAACTTCCTAAACTCGTTTTCGTTCATTCACTTTCGATTTTCTCTTCACTCCTGCCATTCCGAGTTCCTCCTTCCACCACAATTCAAACTTTGCCAGTTTTTTAAAAAACTAGTTTCCGCTCCCCCAAAAGCAAATTTCATCTTTCTGTAAAGTAAATTCTGCTTTTTTTCCAGTCCTTAACTACAAAGCCAATTCTTCTTGTGCGTTGTGCAATATCCGTTCATTTTATAATTTCTATGAATTCAATTACCCAGTCGTATTCCCATTTTAAGAAAAAATAATGTTATCTTTCTGCTAGGCCAATTATTTTCCCCTTGATTAGATCAGTTAATCATTTGGAAAAGCCTTTTCCCCTTATTGCAAAATCCATTCACCGTCCTTTGTCAATGTTAAATCATATTTTTATTGTATATTTTTTTCTTTCACTGAATATCTCATCCTCATAAAACCTACAACCATTTTTATGACCGATGTTTCTCTCACAAAATTCATCTGTACCGAAACCCTTTTTTGTTTGACAAAACAAATTAGTTTTATTGCAAACTATGAAAGTTTTCTCTATTTGGAAAATTTAACATAACCTGTTTCAAATCCCATACCCCATTTTAGAAAGCAACATAATTATCCACAAATTCCATTTTCTTTTTCTTACAAACACTGAATCCTCTTGCATTGACAATATTCATTATAGTAGGTTATAGTAGCCAAAATGGTAATCCTTCTATACCAGCAAAACCACATTTGAAGGTTCAAATTGATCATGCAGAAAATCAATGGGATGGGCAACATTTAGATAACATTTATTCAGACTTACTAAGGACAAGTAAAAAAGTGAGATTATGTCTCATGTCTAAAATAAGATTACCAATTCAGAGAAGTAGAATAACATAATTGGCAAATGTGAGTGTATGAACTAAAATAAAGACCATGGAATTTGTGAATTTTGCATCTTTCAAATATGTATGCACACAGGCGCATCGGAAATTCTCATCTAATATATATTTTTATTTTTGCAATGTTTAAACACCGTTTGTCGTAGGCAGGTTCTGGTGATCATTGTTGATAAGTCGTAGGTTTTAAAAATAGTTTATTTTTATTTTTTTAAGGACTGCCATTTGTAGAAAGCGGAGATGAATCCACCCACACCCCTCCCACCCCAACACCACCACCATTGTTTCATTTTGTTGAACCGAGAGAATTTTTCCCAAAGGAAATTCAGAAGTTTGTTCGTGATATGCAAGTCATAAAGCCCAGACTTCGAGACAGAGTAATGATTCATCTGGCAA
>NC_090737.1:95205571-95213071 GCF_036898095.1 Palaemon carinicauda | reverse complement strand
ACACAGACACCGAATAGTCTGGCCTATTCTTTACAGATTCTCCTCTGTCCTCATACACCTGACAACACTGAGATTACTAAACAATTCTTCTTCACCCAAGGTGTTAACTACGGCAATGTAATTGTTCAGTGGCTACTTTCCTCTTGGTAAGGGTAGAAGAGACTCTTTAGCTATGGTAAGCAGCTCTTCTAGGAGAAGGATACTCCAAAATCAAACCATTGTTCTCTAGTCTTGGGTAGTGCTATAGCCTCTGTACCATGGCCTTCCACTGTCTTGGGTTAGAGTTCTCTTGCTTGAGGGTACACTCAGGCACACTGTTGTATCTAGTTTCTCTTTCTCTTGTTTTGTTGAAGTTTTTATTGTTTATATAGGAAATATTTATTTAAATGTTGTTACTATTCTTAAAATATTTTATCTTTCCTTGTTTCCTCACTGAGCTATTTTCCCTGTTGGGGCCCCTGGGCTTATAGCCTCCTGCTTTTCCAACTAGGGTTGTAGCTTAGCATTTAATAATAATAATAATAATTAGGCGATTTTTTTCTAAGCAGTCAAGAAGAGAATTTGCAATAAAAGAGGTGAATTTACATATCAGTAAGAATAAATTTGCTTTGGGAATGCGGGAACTAGTTTAGCAAAAACTGACAAAGTTGGAATTGTGGAAGAAGGAGGAACTCGGAATGGCTGAAATCAAGAGAGAATCAAAATTGAATGAACGAAAACAAATTTGGGAAGTTGAAATTCGTGTGTGTTGAAAGTCAGAAGTAGATACCGAAGTAGGAAAAGGAGAATAGTTTCTTGGTGAAAATGCATACTCATCGCGAGTAATTGTGCGCCGGTAAATTTTAATTTCCCTCAGATTGTACGAAAAATTGGAACCATAATGGTACATGATTGAAATCACTAATGATTTGAGAGCGGGAATGAGAGCTCATCTGCATCTGTGCCTGGAAGGGGAATGCGCATGAAGATATGAAGAGTAGGGTTTGAGTGAGGGAGTGCAAGAGATTTTTGCAATATTAATAATAATAATAATAATAATAATGATGATGACATAAAGGGCCTCGGTTAGATTTCGCCAATCATCTCTATCTTGAGCTTTTAAATCAATACTTCTCCATTCATCATCATCTACTTCACGCTTCATAGTCCTCAGGGATGTAGGCCTAGGTCGTCCAACTCTTCTAGTGTCTAGTGGAGCCAGTTAAAAGTTTGGATAACTAATCTCATTTTAGGAATGCAAAGAGTATGCCCAAACCATCTCCATCTACCCTTCCCCATGATTTCGTCCACATAGGAATTCGGGTAATCTCTCCTATAGTTCCATTTCTAATCCTGTCCCGCCATTTAACTCGCAATATTCTTCTGAGGACTTTGCTCTCAAACTTACTAAATCTGTTGGATATTGTTTCATTGTCATACCACGACTCGTGTACATACAGTAAAACCCATCTCACTAAACTGATTTTTATATGTAATTTCAGATGATTTAGTTTCCAAATTTTACTTAACCCAGCCATTGTCTCATTTGCCTTTTTTAACCTTTCATTAAACTCAAATTCTAAAGATCCTGTATTAGAGATCATAGTTCCTAAAATTATTAATTTGAATCTCTCTCTCTCTCTCTCTCTCTCTCTCTCTCTCTCTCTCTCTCTCTCTCTCTCTCTCTCTCTCTCCAACAATTTATACCTAACCGCACTTATCTTATTTGGTTAACTAAAAGGAAAAGTTCACCTAAATTTATTCTTAGTAGTTAAATGAATGAAATATTTCCCTCCCAACTACTTCGTAACTCCACGAATTACAATTATCATCTCATTGGATTTAGGTACCAGTAAAACTCCTGTTTTTGCTCCGGGCCAAAACAGTTAGCATTTTTGGTCAATTAACTTTAGGTATAGGCTATAATTTGGTCAATAGTGAGATAAGGATTTAATACGTTCCATGGAAAAAATGCTGAATATTTAGTTCTCCGATTCATTATATTTTAGCAATTCTACGCGATTTCCATATTTGGTCTCTGTTATATAAAAGCATTGATTATCGTTAAATTGTTTTGCATAAAAAAAATCATCATACTATTTTATGTAAACATGTAGCGACAGACATTAAGGATACAAACGGTTCAAGGGAAAATTAAATGTACTTTATAATTAATATATAGAAATGCACAAAATGTATTATTGTACACTTTTAAATGTAACGCAAACAAATATATTTTATGCACCACCTTTTATAGAATTATATGCCCGAAATTGATTTATGAAAATTTGCATTTTCACTATTGCTAATATTTAAAAACCTTTCTAAATTTGTGACATTGCCGGCTTTTACCGTGTCGTTTAGTAAATGACTAAATCTACTATGAAACGAAAACAAGGAATATCAAATTCACAATAGAGCGATTAAGTATTTATCAGTTGTTCAAATTATACAAAAAAAAAAAATCATCTCTGAAGATTAAGAAGTACCAAATTCTATTGAAGAAAACCGAAAAGTATAATAATGCTCTTTCATTTGTTCTATTTCTCTTCCTAACAGGCAAATGCTTCTCGCCTTAAAAAAGAGCATATATAATCTTATTTTAATTTTAAGAGAAATTATATGTATATATATATATATATATATATATATATCATATATATATGTATATATATAATATATATATATATATATATATATATATATATATATATATACATATATATATATATATATATATACATATATATATATATATATATATATATATATATATATATATATAAATATATATACATAATATATATATATATATATATATATATATATATTTAAATATATATATATATATATATATATATATATATATATATATATATATATATATATATATATATATGATATCATGCCCAATCCATGAAATAGGATTTCATTCCTTGTTTAACAAAATAGACGGCAATTTGCCTAAAGTGTGAATAGAATCTTAAATGTTGCCTAATTCAAAGGTTATGCAGTTTATTTCAGGAAATAGGCAAGTTGCCTGTTTCCTGATTTAGGCAAATCAATTGTAGTATCACCTTAAGTATTCCCTGCGATCATATTAACCAACTTTTGTTGGGCGCTGTGTGTTGACTGCCTTATGGCCATATATAATAGTGTGAAAAAAGTGAATATGACATCATGTGTCCACCAATGGAAAAGTCTCTAACTGTTAAAGACCGATCTGCTTGGTTTGATGGAGAGACTTTAGAGAAAGCGGGAAAAAAGATGCAATAAAAAGTGGAATCCGTTAGAAACTGAATATACATGGGTAGAATACAAAACTGTTATGTATCAATTTAATCACCTGCTAAGATGGAAAAGGCGAATACTAAAAGAAAAAGACCCGCGAAGCAGCAACAGACATAAATAAGTAATAGTGTCTTAGATGGGAAATGTAAATGAAAAAAGGCTACTAGAGAGATCCAGTGACTAAACTAGCAAATACTTTTCTAGTATTCTTTGAAAACAAAACAGAAAATATAAATATTTACAAATATTAAACATCAGATTAATGCTACACCAGATACACAGATAAGATTAACGAGATTCAATAATATAACAAGACGATGTCACCAGAATTATCAAGAGAGCAAAGAAAACAAACTGCTCGATCGATCCTATGTCAATATATGAAGTAACTGGAGAAAGAAACTTTTCAAGCTTAGCTAATATAATTTCGAGAATTGCAAATACAAGCATCGAGGAGTGTGTTTCCCAAATCAGAGAAAATGGCTATAGTCACACCGGTTCTGAAAAGCCCTTTAGATTATCAGGAATTACACCCGTATACACCTGTTTTGAATCTATCCTTTATTTTAGAAGTGCTGGAATATCTAATTCTTGAACAACTAATTGGTCACTTAGAAAAAATAGAAGCTTTGCCAGACAATCTGTCTACTTACAGATAATTATAATCACGGAGACAGCTATCAGTTATGTTGTAAATATGCTGGAAAAGATGGATGAAAACTTTATTACTTGATCTCAATATTGCTTTTTATACAGTTGTGCATGAAATACTACTAAATAATCTATGTTCCATCTGTATTCAAGATCAAACTTTTGAATACCTAAGACTACTTGGCTGGCAGAAATTATTGTGTTCAAATTGGCAACTCAATCATCATATAAACTCAGGAGTAACTTAGGGGAGTAAACTGGGCGAAATCATCTTATTATGTATCTATACTATTGGTATGTCGAAAATACTACAAAGGTAAGGAGTGATGTTCAAACTATTTGCAGAAGATACACCATTTTACTTCTCCATAAATGATATAGACGACACTACTGAAACTCTAAACCACATTCTTGCCAGTGTAAGGCAATGGATGACAATCTAGCAACTAAAATCAAATTAAAATAAAACTGAGTTTATGGTGGTTGGAGAGAAAAACAGCTTAAGAAACTAGGATGATATTCAGATAAACATAAATAACAACTCTGCCCCAATATCTAGTGAAGTTCGTGATCTAGGCGTATCTCTTGATTGTAACTTGTCTTTCAATGCCCAAACAAATAATGTAGTAAAACTGTTGGTTATCATCTTAGAAACATTGCTTTTATAAAGAAGTACCTGGATGAACATTCTGTAAAGAAACTTGATAAATTGTGTTATTACCAGGATTGACTACTGTAACTCTATCTACTACAATTTACAAGTGAAACAATTCGAATATTACAAAACTTATTAAACAGAGGAGCAAGACTGATAAAAGGTGTCCCACCTAAAGAAAGAACCACTCCTATACTAATTGATTTACACTGTCTGCCTATTAAAGCAAGAATTGAGCTTAAAACATGTACAATAACCCATAGAGTTCTCATAATCGGACGTCCAAAATATCTAAGATAATTGCTACATATTTGTGCAGCCAACAAATCGTGTTAACACAAGAATTGTTACAGATTGTTCCAAATAATTGGAACCTAGAAGTATGACTACTGTAGGATCTAGAGCCTTTGAATATGCAGCCCCGAGACTAAACAGTCAGCTCCCAATAAACATTCGAAAAACTGAATATATTAACGCTTCCAAGAAGAAAACTTTCTTGTTCTCCAAGTGCTTCCATAGTGCAGTGTGAAATATTGAATGCTTTCGAACGAACATGATAAAATGACATTGGAGGGCCTAAAGAGAATATGTATCCCCTGCTGCACAGGCCCAGAAAAGCAGCCCGTAAAGTAAAGTAATAAATACATCATATCCTTTCAAGATGGACTTTAATTTCTTATCGAAATTACTATTGAGAGTTTCTGAGGGATTTCCAGGTACTTCTGAGTAAGTTTAATAATATAACAGACATGCATATCCGTACATGTATGGTCTTATCAAAACACACAAGGTTAATAACCCTATCCGCCAATTAGTCAGTTTCAGTTGGTACCGTTACTTACAAATTGTCTAAATGGTTAGTAAAAGTCCTCATACCTATTGATGGAATTATATCTCAACCACATATAAAGGCACGATAATACCTTATTTTCTACTGTGTTTATGGAATGTGGTATGCCTCTATGCAGTGTTATAAATGAGAAATCTATCTACTTTACTTGTTACCTTTGTGTGCTCTGCCTTCATTTATACGTTTAGTTTATTCTATAATCGTAAAGAATTATATTTGAATTCTATTACAGTCACAGGCTGTTTCCTTAATAGTATATGTATGTATTTCGAAGGAATGCATTTCTTAGCGTTTGCCGGCGACCGTTTCAATATTCAACCCACTCTCATTCATGTTCTTGCCACAAATTTCTGAAAACGACTACTAAAGGATAATTTATGCACACCCTTGCTAGCAGTAGATAAGTGTTGAGCAGAGAGAGAGAGAGAGAGAGAGAGAGAGAGAGAGAGAGAGAGAGAGAGAGAGAGAGAGAGAGAGAGAGAGAGAGATACAAAATATTGTTGTGATTTTGCTTTGTTACTTGAAAGGAAGAGGAAGAAAAACTGAACTTAAATGGTATTATAGGTGAGGGGACATTTTGATATCTTAAAACGAGATATTTATTTCTAAATTTAGGCAATTCCTGGATGTTAGGATTTTTTATTTGTTGACAATATGCATATAAACAGTGATGTATCCAATAGATACTCTTCTTATTTATTGGTGCGCATTAATTAAATTTTCAAAATAATACCCTTTGGTTGCTAAACAATGGTATCAGGTGGGCCTATTTAATTGGATACATATATCAAGGCTAGTTTTTCTTGTTAAGACTCCCAACTAGGGGAGAGAGAGAGAGAGAGAGAGAGAGAGAGAGAGAGAGAGAGAGAGAGAGAGAGAGAGAGAGAGAGAGAGAGAGAGAGAGAAAGTTTTCATTAAAGCTTCCAGGATTGAATATTACGGTAATATTTATTATTTACAATATTATTATTATTATTATTATTATTATTATTATTATTATTATTATTATTATTATTACTACTAGCCAACCTATAACCCTAGTTGGAGAAGCAAGATTCTATAAGCCCAAGGACTCCAACAGGGAAAAACACCCCAGTGAGGAAAGGAAATAAGGCAATAAATAAATGATCAGAACATATTACCAATAAATCATTCTAAAAATAGTAACAACGTTAAAGCAGATATGTCATATATGCACAAAAAAGACTTATGTCAGCCTGTTCAACATAAAAACAATTGCTGCAACTTTGAACTTTTGAAGTTCATTTGATTCAACTACCCGATTAGGAAGATAATTCCACAGCTTGGTCACAGCTGGAATAAAACTTCTAGAATACTGTATAGTATTGAGCCTCATGATGAAGAAGGATACTAAAACCTCAAGTACCTCTTTTTAAGGCTGATATATGTTTGATCTTAGATTAATAAGAGATTATGACCATTCAATTCCTGAGCTGACCTTATGAAAGAGGAACAATGGACATTACAGTTCTCGTTGCCAGTTATTTTACTCCAACTAACAACAATCGGAGATTTCCTCTACTACTACTACTACTACTACTACTATACCAGTAGTAGTAGTAATTGATAACTTATTTGGACAAAAAGCATCAACATAACTATCACAATTAGGAAAAGCACCAACGTCAACATCAATAATGAAAAATTTGACCAAAATCTCTCGTACTCCTCTAATTAAACCCTACTCTTCATCTCTTCAAGCGTATTCCAGTTCCAGCAACAGGTGCAAATGCACTCCAATTCCCATGCCCAAATCATGACGGATTTCAATCGCAGATCATTATGGTTTCAATTTACTAACATTCTGGTCGGGAATTCAAAGCTACCAGCGTACAATTACTCGCAATGAACATACATTTTCGACAAGAAATTTCTTTCCTCGTCCTATTCCGTTTTCGCCTCCTGACTTCCAAATTTTCAACTTCCCAAACTCGTTTTCGTTCATTCACTTTCGATTTTCTGTCGACTCCTGCCATTCCGAGTTCCTCCTTCCACCAAAATTCAAACTTTGCCAGTTTTTTAAAAACTAGTTTCCGTTCCCCCAAAAGCAAAT
>NC_090737.1:95190571-95200571 GCF_036898095.1 Palaemon carinicauda | reverse complement strand
AGGTGCTGTATCTTGTTTCGGCGGGTTTCAATTTCTTGCTGAAGAATGCCAGCGGTCGAGGAGAACCATCGACGAGTTGCTCCAGCATAGCCCCACAGGCGACGTTGCTGGCTTCGGTCGTTAGTCGCAGGGACGCGTTGTCGTCAAAATGAGCTAGGGTGGTGGCATTCGCGAGGGCAACCTTCGTCCGGGCGAATGCCTGTTGCTGGGGCAAACCCCACTCGAGTTTTTTCGCTTTTCCTTTCAGGACGTTGTCGAGGGGTGACATGGTTTGTGCGATGTTGGGGATGAAGCGCCTGTAGTAATTGACCATCCCCAGGAACTCCTGAAGTTGGCGGATGGTTGTAGGTATCGGGAACTTTCTGATGGCGTCGACCTTGGTTGTCATGGGTTTTACCCCGCACGAGGATACGCGGTGACCAAGGAAATCCACTCCTTCCGCACCGAACGTGTATTTGTTGAAACGTACGACCAGGCCGTTCTCCTATAGGCGTTTGAGGACGGTGCGATCGTGCCTCCTATGTTCCTCCTTGGTTTTCGAGAATATCAGGATGTTGTCGACGTGGCAGACGCAGAAATGTAGGTCACCAGAATGCTATCCATTAGTCGTTGGAAAGTCGCCCCGGCGTTGCGTAGACCGAAGGTTGAGTATGCGAAGGTGTAGGATCCAAACGCCGTTACAATGGCAGTTTTCGGGATGTCTTCCGGAAATACGGGGACCTGGAAGTAAGACTTGAGGAGGTCCATCTTGGTAAAATACTTCGCGCCGTGCAACGCGTTTGTTAGGTCCTGCATGTTGGGCAGCGGGTAGTTATCGGGCGTTGTGATGAGGTTGAGACGCCTGTAGTCGCCGCAAGGTCTCCAGGACCCGTCCGGCTTTTTTACCATGTGTAGGGGCGATGCCCAGGGGCTCGATGCTTTCTTACAGATACCCATGCGTTCCATGTCCTCGAAGGCGCGTTTGTCATCCTTCAGTTTCTGGGGTGGGAGGCAGCGGAATTTGGCGCGAGTAGGAGGTCCTGTCGTTGTGATGTGGTGGTAGATCCCGTGCTTGGACGGGGAACCTGGCGAGTGTCGGAGCTCGGGCTTGAAAACCTCGGGAAATTCTCGTAGGAGGTCGGCGTAGGGGTGCGTCGTTACGGCGGATACGGACATTTTCTAGTTCTATATTTTTTTGTGTAGATTCTCTCTAGCTTTGGAAAATCTTCTACATAGGACACAGCATACAATAAGAAATCTGACTTGCTTTTTCTGCATTTGTTCACCTGAAAAAGAAGCAGTACAGGTGAATCTTCATCAAGGAACAAAACGTACTAGAGCGAGTCAGACTTCTTCCCTCTAATGAGTATATCTCGTAGAATATCCCTTTTGTATCCAGAGTAAATTGTGAACAGTCGCCATCTTTTGGGAATCTCATACTTAGAACACAGCATACAGGAAGTCAGACTTGTTTCTTCTGCATTTGTTCACCTGACAAACAAACAGTACAAATGAATCTTCATCAAGGAAGAAAGCATACTTGAGCAAGTCAGACTTCTTCCCTCTCCTGAGAATTGATTGGGAACAGTCGTCATTTTATTGTTTATCTGCTGCCATCTTCTTCTTCTTCTTCTTCTTCTTAGGTATTTTCTAGTTTTATATATATTTTTTTAATTTATATCTAGCTCTGGGGAATCTTCTACATACGACACAGCATACAATAAGAAATCTAACTTGCTTTTTCTGCATTTGTTCACCTGACAAAGAAACAGTACAGGTGAATCTTCATCAAGGAACAAAGCATACTAGAGCATATCAGACTTCTTCACTCTGCTGAATACATCTTGTAGAATATCCCTTAGGTGTTCAGAATAGATTGGGAACAGTCGCAATTTTTTTTATTTCTCTGCTGCCATCTTCATCTTCTTCTTCTTCTTCTTCTTCTTCTTCTTCTTTTGTATTTTCTAGTTCTATATTTTTTTGTGTAATTTCTCTCTAGCTTTGGGAAATCTTCTACATAGGACACAGCATACAATAAGAAATCTGACTTGCTTTTTCTGCATTTGTTCACCTGAAAAAGAAACAGTACAGGTGAATCTTCATCAAGGAACAAAGCGTACTAGAGCGAGTCAGACTTCTTCCCTCTGCTGAGTATATCTCGTAGAATATCCCTTTTGTATCCAGAGTAAATTGGGAACAGTCGCCATCTTTTGGGAATCTCCTACTTAGAACACAGCATACAGGAAGTCAGACTTGTTTCTTCTGCATTTGTTCATCTGACAAAGAAACAGTACAAGTGAATCTTCATCAAGGAACAAAGCATACTTGAGCAAGTCAGACTTCTTTCCTCTGCGGAGTCCATCTTGTAGAATATCCCTTAGGTGTCCAGATTGGTTTGGGAACAATCGCCATTTTGTTGTTTCTCTGCTGCCATCTTCTTCTTTTTCCTCGTCTTCTTCTTCCTCTTTTTCTTCTTCTTCTTCTTTTGTATTTTCTAGTTCTATATATTTTTTGTTTCTATTTTCTTTCCAGCTTTGTGAAATCTTCTACATAGAACACAGCATACAAGAAGTAGTCAGACTTGCTTGTTTTGCATTTGTTCACCTGGCAAAGAAATAGTACAGGTGAATCTTCATGTAGGATCATAGCTTACCATTGCAAGTCACACTTCTTCCCTCTACTGAGTCCATCTTGTAGAATATTCCTTAGGTGTCCAGAATAGGTTGGGAACAGTAGCCCTCTTGTTGTTTTTTTTTTTTGCATTCTTCTTCTTCTTCTCCTTTTTTTTGGGGGGGGGGGGGGGTTCTAGTTATACATATTTTGTATTTTCTATAAAGTTTTGGGGAATCTTCTTCAGAGAAAACATCATACAAGAAGTCAGACTTGTTTCTTCTGCATTTGTCCAACTGACAAAGAAACAGTACAGGTGAATCTTTATCAAGGAACAAAGCATACTAAAGAAAGTCAGACTTCTTCCCCCTGCTGAGTCCATCCTGTAGAATATTCCTTATCCAGAATAAATTGGTAACAGTCACCATTTTGTTGTTTCCCCGCTGCCATTTTCCTCTTCTTCTTCTTCTTCTTCTTCTTCTTCTTCTTCTTCTTCTGGACATCTAGTTCCAAATAATATTTTGAATTTTTTTTTTTTTTTTTTGTGGGGGAGGGGAAGTTAGTTTATATGTTTTATGGATCTTTTAGTTTTTATATATTTTGATATTTTAATATAATTTTATTCTCTTTATTTTTACTCTTTCCATTGAATAACCTGTTTATTTCTTGTATTCTAGATAAAGCTGCCTCCTTAAAATCTCTTCTTAGAATTTCTTTAGTACCACATATTCTTCCACATACTTTAGTTTAATGTTATTCACATTTTCAGTATTTCCTGTTCCCTCAAAATGGCTTATGAATTCTTTCACTTGTCCTTT
The DNA here is from genome assembly GCF_036898095.1 of Palaemon carinicauda. Taxonomy (NCBI): domain Eukaryota; kingdom Metazoa; phylum Arthropoda; class Malacostraca; order Decapoda; family Palaemonidae; genus Palaemon; species Palaemon carinicauda. The sequence goes on along the minus strand of NC_090737.1, from coordinate 95,197,164 downwards.
TTGAACTTCTACTGGGTTTGTTTTCTTCTTCCATATTCCCTTTTCTCTATCATATTTTCATACTTTCGAACGAGCTCTTCAACTATTCCTGTCTTGTGTGACCTCTCGTATTCCAGTATTTCCCGTATTCTAGTTAAGGCTGAGTCCTTAGCACCTCTTCTTAGAATTTCTCTTGGTACCACATATTCTTCCTCACCCATTAGTTTGATATTCACTTCAGTATTTCTTGTTCCCTCAAAATGGCTTATAAGTTCTTTCACTTGTCCTTTTTGAACTTCTACTGGGTTTGTTTTCTTCTTCCATATTCCCTTTTCTCTATCATATTTTCATACTTTCGAACGAGCTCTTCAACTATTCCTGTCACGTGTGACCTCTCGTATTCCAGTATTTCCCGTATTCTAGTTAAGGCTGAGTCCTTAGCACCTCTTCTTAGAATTTCTGTTGGTACCACATATTCTTCCTCGCCCATTAGTTTGATATTCACTTCAGTATTTCTTGTTCCCTCAAAATGGCTTATAAGTTCTTTCACTTGTCCTTTTTGAACTTCTACTGGGTTTGTTTTCTTCTTCCATATTCCCTTTTCTCTATCATATTTTCATACTTTCGAACGAGCTCTTCAACTATTCCTGTCTTGTGTGACCTCTCGTATTCCAGTATTTCCCGTATTCTAGTTAAGGCTGAGTCCTTAGCACCTCTTCTTAGAATTTCTCTTGGTACCACATATTCTTCCTCACCCATTAGTTTGATATTCACTTCAGTATTTCTTGTTCCCTCAAAATGGCTTATAAGTTCTTTCACTTGTCCTTTTTGAACTTCTACTGGCTTTGTTTTCTTCTTCCATATTCCCTTTTCTCTCTCTATCATATTTTCATACTTTCGAACGAGCTCTTCAACTATTCCTGTCTTGTGTGACTCTCGTATTCCAGTATTTCCCGTATTCTAGCTAAGGCTGAGTCCTTAGCACCTCTTCTTAGAATTTCTCTTGGTACCACATATTCTTCCTCACCCATTAGTTTGATATTCACTTCAGTATTTCTTGTTCCCTCAAAATGGCTTATAAGTTCTTTCACTTGTCCTTTTTGAACTTCTACTGGGTTTGTTTTCTTCTTCCATATTCCCTTTTCTCTCTCTATCATATTTTCATACTTTCGAACGAGCTCTTCAACTATTCCTGTCCCGTGTGACCTCTCGTATTCCAATATTTCCCGTATTCTAGCTAAGGCTGAGTCCTTAGCACCTCTTCTTAGAATTTCTCTTGGTACCACATATTCTTCCTCACCCATTAGTTTGATATTCACTTCGGTATTTCTTGTTCCCTCAAAATGGCTTATAAGTTCTTTCACTTGTCCTTTTTGAACTTCTACTGGCTTTGTTTTCTTATTCCATATTCCCGTTTCTCTCTCTATCATATTTTCATACTTTCGAACGAGGTCTTCAACTATTCCTGTCACGTGTGACCTCTCGTATTCCAGTATTTCCCGTATTCTAGCTAAGGGTGAATCTTTAGCATCTCTTATCAGAATTTCTCGCATTGCTGCATATTCTTCAATATCAACTTTCTTCATATTAGTTTGATGTCCGACAACATTAACGTTTTCCTCGAATTCTTGAACCCTTTGTTTTACTTTACCTTTTTTTCCTTGTATAGCAATTCTCTCCTTCCTCCTTATTCCTTCATGGCTTTCCATAATAGATTCGTATTTTTCAATTAAACCTTCTACAACAGTCTTGTTTCTATTATAGAGTTTTCTCTCATCCACCAAATCTATAACGAGTCCTTCGTTTTGGGCCTTATAAGATCGTGATTCATTCTCAGACATTCCTCTTGCATGTGAAATAAATGTTCCGGAATCTAAGACGGAACAATAGTAACAACATAAAAGCTTACCTTGTGAAGCTCCAATAAGATCCTTAAGAGTTTGTTCCAATTCAGAAACAATTTTAGTATCCAAACCGTCACCACAATAACAATTACCCTTAAAACTCTCCATATTTAATCTAACTTCTTTCTGCCCATCACCACCTTTAGTTTTAAAAAACGGAGTCTTCACTGAGGTCTTCTGAATGTCTTCACAACGAAACTAGATCACAGCGACATCTGTCATTTGACGAAAGATTTTTGATTTTCTTTTCCTAATTTGTATTTGAAATATTGAGCATATATATATATATATATATATATATATATATATATATATATATATATATATATATATATATATATATTTATACACATACAAGAGTAGACAATATCTTAATGGGGTCCAAATATCAAAGACAAAATCTCTTCGGACATAGTGAACTCCTGCAGGTTTTTAGGATGAGAAAAGTACAGCGATCTGACCGGATTTCTCACTGAAGTCTCCTGGATCTCTTCACACCGAAACTGGACCCCGAAGGCATCTGGGATCTGACGAACGATATTTGATTCCATCTTCCTAATTTATATTTGAAATATCGATTATATATATATATACAAATTAGTAGACAATATCCAAAAATCCCTCCGGACATCCTGAGCTCCAGTTAGTTTTTAGGATAAGAACACTACACTTACATACATCCATTTATTTGGTGTCGACAAGCATTTTGAATCACTTTTTCATTCTTGCAACGGAAAAGAAATCGATTCTTCAGGAATGCCTCTCGTGTTCAAAGCAGAACGAATTGGGAGGCTTGCTAGCCGCGCCATAAGTTTATGTCCGGATCTGCGGCTATCTCCGGTTCGATTCTCTTTGGAATGGCGTCTCTCGTATGACAGTCTCGAAGCTCGAATGTTTTCTCCTCAGTGAAGAAGTTTCTGCAACCCCCGTCTCCGGGCAGTTTAGAATGAGAGGCTTTCTCGCAATTCCCCCTCACAATTTTTGACACTTGATACATAGGTCCACTTCATCTGGAACGGTTTCAATCCCGCAACAGCTAAACTGGTTTGTGGCTTCAGGATTCTTCGGGAAGTCTTGGCTGAAGGATTCTTCGGGAAGTCTTGGCTGCAGGATTCTTCGGGAAGTCTTGGCTGCAGGATTCTCCGGGAAGTCTTGGCTGCAGGATTCTTCGGGAAGTCTTGGCTGCAGGATTCTTCGGGAAGTCTTGGCTGCAGGATTCTTCGGGAAGTCTTGGCTGCAGGATTCTTCAGAAAGTCTTGGCTGTAGGATTCTCCGGGAAGTCTCGCAGCTTCAGCGTTTTCTTTCCAGTGAAGAATCTTCTGCTCTTTCATTCAGTTTATGCATGACTTGCCACTACTAAATGCGGTACTTGAGCATGTTACTTCACGTTTATAGTGAGTAGATAATCCCTGTAATGGCGTCCAAAGGAGCGAAGACAGGATCTTTCTGGACAAATTGATCCTCAGGAAAACTGTATTTGCTTCCCTCCATTCCATTTTCGTTGTCTTCTAAAGGACTCATTATTTCCTCGAGAAGGAGGTTATCGAGCGTCGTCAGGAATACTTCGCCTGAGTGATGGAATTACGCTTTAATATAAAGGCTGTGGCGGTGGAAATTAAAATTTATTCGGATACTCTGAAATTAATTATCAGATATTGATAGATAAAAACTTCGAAATACAAATGATTTTCGTATTTTCGCAATTTCTTCAGGTTTTCAGGTGTGAGCCCTCTTGTTTCAATTTTAGAAACACACGCAGAGAGAGAGAGAGAGAGAGAGAGAGAGAGAGAGAGAGAGAGAGAGAGAGAGAGAGAGAGAGAGGGGGGGGGGTTATTTATTTACAAACTAAAATATTTGGAGAGAGTGAACTAAGATGAAACAAGTTACATTTTCCTTTTTAGGATAGAAAGAGAGAGCGAGAGCGGAGTGCGTATTCATTTACAGACAAAAAAGAATTAAGAAATAGCCAACTAAGAAAAGTTACTTTTTCTTCATCAAACTTGATGCTAATAACATTAATTTATGACCTAGTCAATGTCATAGTATTATTGTAGCAGTAATACTTGCTCTAGTAGTGAGGAAGGTGTTACAGCAGTAGTAGTCGTAAAATATGTAGCCTTAGGAGCTGGTAAAAAGATGGAAAAAATATACCAGCATTTATAGTCTACGTATTTTATTTTCTATTTTAAGCGTATTATCAGATCATATTCAGTTGTATTAATTCCCTTAAACAAACCTCGTATCTATTGAACTCTCATTCCATTACGATTTCAATTTTTTATTACCTCCGTCAACAAGGTTGGAAGGAGGTTGTGTTTCACCCCCTGTTTGTGTGTTTGTTTGTTTTTTGGTGAACACATTCCTGCCCACAATTTTAGTCGTAGAGTAATGAAACTTGCATGAATTAACTGTTATGTAAAAAGGCTGAAATGATTGAATTTTGGAAGGGCAAGGTCAAATATCAAGGTCACGGTCAAGCAAAATGTCCGATTCATGTAATCAGTCAAAAGTATGGACATGGTTGTCACAGAGACTTCAAACTTGGTTCATATTTGGGTAGGAAAATCCACGCCAATTAATACATGTTAAGGTCAAAGGTTAAGGTCATCGTCGAGCAAAAGGTTGAGAAATAAATTGCTGTGGCGGAGGCCTGCACTCTATTGAGTGCCCCTCTATTTTCGTATAATTTGGCGCTAAAACTTATTTAGTTGAAGGATAGATATTACACCGCTCCCACATTGTATTAATTCAAAGTAAACCATTATATGACGCAAGCTACCTTAAACACAAGCAACAACCAATCACGGAAGAGCATGACGTACGAAGCTAGTCAACACGAACAACCAATCACAATTGAGAATGACGTAGCCAGTTTGATTTGGGAAAAGACAAGTTTTACTAATGGGTTTATGAACTGCTGTTTGCAGAATCGCTCACATTGTGTGCCACGTCATTCATTTTTTTTTATTCCTCGATTTTTTTTAATTATCTTTAATTATATTTTCCTGGAATACATGTAGTCAATGTGCGGCGTAAAAAGTCTTAATCAGCTGTGTATTAGTTATTAATTTCCAATTTCCCGTATATATATATATATATATATATATATATATATATATATATATATATATATATATATATATATATATATATATATATATATATACACTGTGTGTATATATATATATATACACTGTGTGTATATATATATATATATATATATATATATATATATATATATATATATATATATATATATATATATATATATATATATATCTTTATGTAAGTATGTATGTATGTATGTATATCTTACACCCGATCTGTGAAATTGCCCATTTCATGAAGTGGGCTAACCACTTGCCCATTTCATAAAGTGAACAAACTACTTACCCAGTTCATGAAATGGGCAAGTTCTTGCCACAAATTGCTGAAAACGACTACTAATGGATCATTTATGCACACCCTTGCTATCAGTAAACAAGTGTGCCGCCAGTTCCTGACGTTGCATGTGCAATTGTGCAGTCTGCAAAGCATCCATATAACGTAAGAGGTTTCCTGGGAGATCTAATAAAAGTGTTCTGTGCGATATTACCGCATGAAGAGACGCCATAAAAAAGGAAAATAAAAACTAACTTACGGTGAGGAGAGAGAGAGAGAGAGAGAGAGAGAGAGAGAGAGAGAGAGAGAGAGAGAGAGAGAGAGAGAGAGAGAGATATTGTTGGGATTTTGCTATGTTATTTGAAAGGAAGACGAAGCAAAACTTAAAATGAATGGGACTATAAGTGAGGGGACATTTTGATATCTTGAAGCGAGATGTTTATTTCTAAATTTAGGCAATTCCGGGATGTTAGGATTTTTTTATTTGTTAACAATATGCATAGATACAGTGATGTATCCAATAGATACCCTTCTTAGATAATCTCTTAGTTCGGGAAGACCACGTATTTATTCGTGCGCATTGATTAAATTTTCAAAATAATACCCTTTGGTTGCCAAACAATGGTATCAGGTGGGCCCATTTAATTGGATTCATATATCAAGGATAGTTTTTGTCTTAAAACTCCTAACTAGGAAGGAGAGAGAGAGAGAGAGAGAGAGAGAGAGAGAGAGAGAGAGAGAGAGAGAGAGAGAGAGAGAGAGAGAATATGTTTTCTTAAAATTTTCCACGATTGAATATTACGGTAAAAGTTAATGTTAGAGGAATCTATTACCCCAAGTACCTCTTTTTAAGGCTGATATGTGTTTGACCTAAGATTAATAAGAAATTATTATTAAAATTTAATTCCTGGGCTGATCTTATCTGAGAGGAACAATGATTTTACTCCAACTCCCAACACGCAGAGGTTTCCTCTAGTAATAGTAGTAGTAGTAGTAGTAGTAGTAGTAATTGATAACTTCTCCTGACAGACTGCGTCAATGACGCTTCGATGTCAGAATGCCAGAGAACTTCAAATCATTTGTTCTCCTGACAGAAAGATCAATATAATAAATATCCCAATTATGAAAAGCACCAACGTTAAAATCAATAATGATACATTATACCAAAATCTCTCTTACTCCTCCAGTTAAACCCTACTCTTCATCTCTTCAGGCGCATTCCAGTTCCAGGAACAGGTGCAAATGCACTCCAATTCACAGATCATTATGATTTCAATTTACTAACATTCTGGTCGGGAATTCAAAGCTACCAGCGTACAATTACTCTCA
>NC_090737.1:95148071-95173071 GCF_036898095.1 Palaemon carinicauda | reverse complement strand
GGAATCTTAAATGTTGCCTAATTCACAGGTTATGCATTTTATTTCAGGAAATAGGAAAGTTGCCTGTTTCCTGATTTAGGCAAATCAATTGTAGTAGCACCTCAAGTATTCCCTGCGATCATAATAACCAGCGTGTTGTTGACTCCCTTAATGGCCATATATAATAGGGTAAGTAAAAGTGAATATGATATCATGTGTCCACCAATGGAAAAGACTATGATTGTTAAAGACCTATCTCCTTGGTTTGATGGAGAGACGTTAAAACAAAAGTACATGGGTTGAATACAAAACTGCAATTTATCAATTTAATCACCTACTAAAATGGAAAGAAAGGGAATACTAAAAGAAAAAGATCCGCGAAGCAGTAACAGACACAAATAAGTTATATAGTCTCTTAAATGGGAAATTTAAATGAAAAAAAGCTACTAGTGTGATCCAGTGACTAAACTAGTAAATAATTTTCTAGTATTCTTTGAAAACATAAGAGAAAATATAAATATTTACAAATATTAAACATCACACTAATTCTACACCAGCTACACAGATAAGATTAACGAGATTCAATAATTTAACAAGACGATGTCACCAAAATTATCAAAGGCAACAAACTGTGCCATCGATCTAATGCCAATATCTGAAGTAACCGGAGAAAGAAACTTTTCTAGTCTACTTGATATAATTACGAGAATGGAAAATAAAGCATCGATTAGTGTAAGTTTCCCAAATCTTAGAAAATGGCAATAGTCACACCGGTTCTGAAAAGTGCTCTTGATTATCAGGAATTAAGCTCGTCTAGACCTGTTTCAAATCAATCCTTTATTTCAAAAGTGCTAGAATATATAATTCTTGAACAACTAATTGGTCACTTAGAAGAAATAGAAGCTTTGCCAGACAATCTGTCTGCTTACAGAAAATTGTACTCAACGGTGGAAGCTATCAGTTCCGTTGCAAATGATATGCTGAAAATGGTGGATGAAAACATTATTACTTGATCTTAGCAATGCTTTTGATACAGTTGTGCATGAACTACTACTAAATAATTTATGGTCAATCGGTATTGAAGATCAGTCTTTTGAATACCTAATACTACTTGGTTGACAGAAATTATTGTGTTCAAATTGGGAACTCTTTTTCATCATAAGATCCTTTAAACAGGGGTAACTCAGAAGAGTAAACTGGGTGAAATATTCTTATTCTGTACCTATACTATTGGTCTGTGGAAAATACTGCAAAGTCATGGAGTGATGTTCAAACTATTTGCAGAAGATACACCATTTTACTTCTCCATAAATGATATAGACAATAATACTAAAACTAACACACATTCTTGCCAGTGTTAGGCAATGGATGGCAATCAAACAACTAAAATCAAATTAAAATAAAACTGAGATGGTGGTTGAAAAGAAAAACAGCTTAAGAAACTTGGATGGTATTCAGATAAACATAAATAACAACTCTGCCCCAATATCTAGAAAAGTTCGTGATCTAGGCGTATCTCTTGATTGTAACTTGTCTTTCAATGCCCAAACAAATAATGCAGTAAAACTGCTGGTTATCATCTTAGAAAAATTGCTTTTATAAAGAAGTACCTGGATGAACATTCTGTAAAGAAACTTATGATGAATTGTGTTATTACCAGGATTGACTACTGTAACTCCTACTACAATTTACCACAAGTGAAACAATTAAAATATTACAAAACTTATTAAACAGAGAAGCAAGACTGATAAAAGGTGTCCAACCTAGAAAAAGGATCACTCCTATACTAATTGATTTACACTGGCTGCTTATTAAAGCAAGAATTGAGCTTAAAATATGTACAATAACCCATCAAGTTATCATAATCGGACGTCCAAAAGATCTAAGATAATTGCTATATATTTGTGCAACCAACAAATCGTGTTAACACAAGAATAGTTACAGATTGTTTCAAATAATTGGAACCTATAAGTTAGGTCTACTGTAGGCTCAAGAGCTTTTAAATATGCAGCCCCAAAACTAAACTGTCAGCTCCCAATAAAAATATTAAAGGACTGAATATATTGAGTGCTTCCAAGAAGAAAACTTTCTTGTTCTCCAAGTGCTTCGATAGTGTGGATTGGACGATAAACAAGCAATATGCAGTGTGAAATGTTGAATGCTTTCGAACGAACATGATAAAATGACATTGGAGGGCCTAAAGAGAATATGTATCCCCTGCTGCACAGGCCCAGAAAAGCAGCCCGTAAAGTAAAGTAATAAATACATCATATCCTTTCAAGATGGACTTTAAATTCTTATCTAATTTACTATTAAGAGTTTCTGGGGTATTTCCACGTACTTCTGAGTAAGTTTAATTATCTGAAAACAGATTATTCATATCCGGACACGTATGGTCTTATCAAAAAACAGAAGGTTAATAACCCTATCCGCCAATTAGTCAGTTCAGTTGGTAGCGTTACTTACAAATTGTCTAAATGGAATAATATCTCATTCACATATAAAGGCACGATAATACCTTATTTTCTACTGTGTTTATGGACTGTGGCATGCCTCTATGCAGTGTTATTAATGAGAAATCTATCTACTTTACTTGTTACCTTTGTGTGCTCAGCCTTCATTTATACGTTTAGTTTATTCTATAATTATAAAGAATTATATTTGAATTCTATTATCAGTCACAGACTGTTTCCTTAATAGTATATGTATGTATTTCGAAGGAATGCATTTCCCCGTGTTTGCCGGCGACCGTTTCAATATTCAACCCACTCTTATTCATGTTCTTGCCACAAATTTCTGAAAACGACTACTAATGGATAGTTTATGCACACCCTTGCTAGCAGTAAACAAGTGTCCCGCCAGTTCCTGACGTTGCATGTGCAACTGTGCAGTCTGCAAAGCATCCATATAACGTAAGAGGTTATCTGGGAGATCAAATAAACGTGTTCCGTGTGATCTTACCGCATGGAGAGACGCCATAAGAAAGGGAAATAAAAGCTGACATACGGTGAAAAGAGAGAGAGAGAGAGAGAGAGAGAGAGAGAGAGAGAGAGAGAGAGAGAGAGAGAGAGAGAGAGAGAGAGAGAGATACAAAATATTGTTGGGATTTTGCTTTGTTACTCGAAAGGAAGAGAAAAAAAAAAACAAATTGAAAAGGGCTATGGGTGAGGGGACATTTTGATATCTCAAAACGAGATATTTATTTCTAAATTTAAGCAATTCCCATATGTTAGGATTTTTTATTTGTTGACAATATGCATATAAACAGTGATGTATCCAATAATTACCGTTCTTAAATAATCTCTTGGTTCGAGAAGACATATTTATTGGTGAGCATTAATTAAGTTTTTTAAATAAACCATTTGGTTGCTGAACAATGGTATCAGGTGTGCCCATTTAATTGAATACATATATCAAGGCTAGTTTTTCTCGTTAAGACTCCCAACTAGGAGAGAGAGAGAGAGAGAGAGAGAGAGAGAGAGAGAGAGAGAGAGAGAGAGAGAGAGAGAGAGAGAGAGAGAGAGAGAGAGAGTTTTCATTAAAGCTTCCAGGATTGAATATTAAGGTAATACTTATTATTTACAATGTTATTATAATTATTATTATTATTATTGTTATTATTATTACTAGCCAACCTACAACCCTAGTTGGAAAAGCAAGATGCTATAAGCCCAAGGGCTCCAACAGGCAAAAACTGCCCAGTGAGGAATCGAAATAAGGCAATAAATAAATGATCAGAACAAATTAACAATAAATCGTTCTTAAAATAGTAACAACGTCAAACAGATATGTCATATATGAACTAAAAAAAGAATTATGTCAGCCTGTTCAACATAAAAACATTTGCTGCAACTTTGAACTTTTGAGGTTCTACTGATTCAACTACCCGATTAGGAAGATAATTCCACAGCTTGGTCACAGCTGGAATAAAACTTCTAGAAAACTGTGTAGTATTGAGCCTCATGATGGAGAAGGAAACTATTACCTCAAGTACCTCTTTTTAAGGCGGATATATGTTTGACCTTAGATTAATAAGAGATCATCAACATTCAATTCCTGAGCTGACCTTATGAAAAAGGAACAATGGACATTACAGTTTTCTTTGCCAGTTATTTTACTCCAACAAACAACAATCGGAGATTTCCTCTACTACTACTACTACTACTACTACTATAGGTAGTAGTAGTAATTGATAACTTATTCGAACAGAAAGCATCAACATAACTATCACAATTAGGAAAAGCAGCAACGTTAACATCAATAATGAAAAATTTGACCAAAATCTCTCGTACTCCTCTAATTAAACCCTACTCTTCACCTCTCCATGCGCATTCCAGTTCCAGGAACAAGTGCAAACGCGCTCCCATTCCAACGCCCAAATCATGACGGATTTCAATCGCAAATCATTATGGTTTCAATTTACTAACATTCTGTTCGGGAATTCAAAGCTACCAGCGTACAATTACCGCAATGAACATAAATTTTCGCCAAGAAATGTCTTTCCTCGTCCTATTCCGTTTTCGACTCCTGACTTCCAAATTTCAACTTCCCAAACTCGTTTTGGTTCATTCACTTTCGATTTTCTCTTGACTCCTGCCATCCCGAGTTCCTCCTTCCACCACAATTCAAACTTTGCCAGTTTTTTAAAAACTAGTTTCCGTTCCCCCAAAGGCAAATTTAATCTTGCTGTAAAATAAATTCTGTTCTTTTCCAGGCCTTGACTACAAAGCCAGTTTTTCTTGTGCGTTGTGCAATATCCGTTCATTTTATAATTTCTATGAATGCAATTATCCAGTCATATTTCATTTTTAAGAAAAAGTAATTTTATCTTTCTTCTAGGCCAATTATTTTCCCCTTGATTAGATCGGTTAATTATTTGGAAAAGCCTTTTCCCCTTATTGCAAAACCCATTCACCGTCCTTTGTCAAAGTTAAATCATATTTTTATTGCATATTTTTTCTTTCACTGAACAACTCTGCCTCATAAAACCTAAAAACATTTTTATGACCGATGTTTCTCACAAAATTCATCTGTAGCGAAACCCTTTTTTGTTTGACAAAACAAATTAGTTTTATTGCAAGCTATGAAAGTCTTCTCTATTTGAAAAATTTAACATAACCTGTTTCAAATCCCATACCCCATTTTAAAAAGCAACATTATTATCCACAAATTCAATTTTCCTTTTCATACAAACACTGAATCCTCTTGCACTAACACTATTCATTATAGTAGGTTATAGTAGCCTAAATGGGAATCCTTTTATACCAGCAAAACCACATTTGAAGGTTCAAATTGATCATGCAGAAAATCACTGGGATGGGCAACCTTCAGATTTCATTTATTCAGACTTACTAAGGACTTTTGTCTCATTGTTAAAATAAGATTACCAATTCAGCGAAGTAGAATAACATAATTGGCAAATGTGAGTGTATGAACTAAAATACAGACCATGGAATTTGTGAATTTTGCATCTTTCAAATATGTATGCACACAGGAACATTGGAAATTCTCATCTTATATATATTTCTATCTTTGCAATGTTTAAACACCGTTTGTCGTAGGCAGGTTCTGATAATCATTGTTGTTAAGTCGTAGGCTTTAAAAATAGTTTATTTTTATCTTTTTATGGACTGCCATTTGTAGATAGCCGAGATGAATCCGCCAACCAACCCCCCCCCCCCCTACCACTCTAACACCACCACCATTGTTTCATTTTGTTGAACCGAGAGAATTTTTCCCAAAGGAAATTCAGAAGTTTGTTCGTGATATGCAAGTCATAAAGCCCAGACTTCGAGACAGAGTAATGATTCATCTGGCAATGCAAAATGTCGCGAGTGAGAACCTGCCATCATTTCTTGTGGAATATTTCTTTTTTATGCATTCTTTTGCTCACTTTGTGGTAGGTTTGATGCCCAAATGCACTTCCTCTTGATGTTTCTTTTCCAAGAATATTCTTTTTTATATCTATTTCCCTGATCTTCTTGACTACGAGTTAGACTACAGGGTTTTCCTATTCAGATCTCTCAATGATTTTCGGAAGGATTTCACAGATGGAAAGAAAACATAAAAAAAATGCAGGGTTGGCTCCTAGCAGAGGTTAAATGAAAATCAGATTTTGACAAGGAAAAAAGCAGTATTGCTTGGTTTACTTAATTTTCTTTATAAGATTACTTGCAGAGCCAAGCTAGTCATATGGAGGATAGTTAGTGTGATTGAGTGATTAATCATAGGGTACCTGGATATACTCTATGAAAAAATATATCTGATATCGGTATAATCAGTTATACCAAAGAATGTTAATCTCTTTTGATTTGATAACTACTGTATATTAGTAGAATTCTATTCTTATTCCTAAAGGAAACAATTGAAAGGTAACAACAGTTGGATAAAATATATTCTGAAACAAAAAGAAATAATCAAGTAGTCTTGCATTAGCATTAAGTTTGATTACATGGTATTGATAGTATCATTTGAATAATCCTGTCACGGTCGCCAATTATTACGACCCCTGTGAGGCAGTGGAGCAAGTTCTTAAAAGCACCAGGAAAGAGAGGGCAGTAATACAGTGTTCAATGAAAAAAAAGGTCAATGGAGACGAAAACACGAGAGAAAACTTAATGTTTAATACACAAATAAAAAAAAATAGATAACAGTCAGCCTTGTGAATACAGGACAAAAATTTCGTCCTTAATATAAAATCCGGAAGGATTACCTAACCCTCTAAATCTGCATCCCTAAGACAGTCATATAATAACCCATAGGCAGTAAATAAAGGGTCCAAAAACAAACTTACCTATAACTAAATAAGGTTAGGAAGGAAGGAGGAGACATATAGCAAGAGAACACTTAAATTCCTACCTAATATTATAAAGCTTAACCTTAACATTAACACCTTAAGATTATGGCAAATACATTGTTCTCTATTTGAGGAAACTATAAAAATACAGAAGCTACCATAATAGCTCCTCTCAGACTATAGAGGGAACAACGAGTTACATCCACACTTGTTGGTGCCTAAGGGTGCTAGGCTGAGGGTCATAGCACCGGGGAACTCTGAAACAGGCTCCCAGCAAGCCACCAGGTACAGCGTCACTCATCTGGTCACCGCGATTGGAGGGAGTTCTGGAGCACAGGTAGCAACAGGGGTATACATACAGTAGTGCTACCCCGAAATAAATATCAAAAGGATATTACCTGTTCACAGACTCCGTACGTTCCTCCTCGAGCCACAATGGCCCCACAACTGCTGCACTGGCGAAAAAGACGTCTGGAAGGATACAGAGGTGCCCTTCCTGCGTCCACTCGGCCGGGAAAAACTCCTCTGGGTCGACCTAAGCCCGCAGGAAATCCACACCAATCACAAGCACTAGCCTAGGGTAGGCTAGTATAGCTCAGAACGCCGTGGGTGGCTCAGGAACTGAGCCCACAGCACAAAAGTTAATCCTGATGATCCAAAAGGCAGCGTAAAAAGAGTGGGAGGCATGCAAGTCAGGCCCGTTCTTCCTGTTTCCTTTCCTCCTGGCGAGGAAGAAAACTCTTGTCTCCCATGACTACCACAGTAAAAAACACAGGAGATGAAACTGCCAGCCAACACTCCAGAGTCCATGGCAGCTCCCACCAACACCAAAAAGAAACAATAGAGGGAGTTAGGAGTAAACTTTTTTTCACACACTCCAATGCTGAAGAGGAGGCCACCAAATGTCTTTAGCAACACAGCCTTGTCATACGCAAAACCAAACTTAACCTTAACAATTAAAGAAAATCACAAGGCTGAGACTAAAATAAAATTTACGACCAATACGTTAATACATGATAGATGGTGAGGCTGCAGCGACCAAAGGAATTAACGAGTGTGAGCGGGACTCTTACCCCAGTTTGGCGATTACCAGGTAAGGGACCCTACCAACGTTACCAATGGGAAAAGACTTTGCATTTGAATTAACAGATATTTAAAAAGATGGAATGGAGAAGACAAGGATTAGGCGAAAATTATCTTTTTTCTTTTTTTAGCAGTCTAGAAAAGAATTTGCAAAAAAGGAAAAGAATTTATATATCAGTAAGAATAAATTTGCTTTGGGAATGCGGGAACTAGTTTAGCAAAAACTGACAAAGTTGGAATTGTGGAAGAAGGAGAATCTCGGAATAGCTGAAATCAGGAGAGAATCGAAAGTGAATGAAGGAAAAACGAGTTTAGGAAGTTGAAATTTGAGTGTATTGAAAGTCAGAAGTCGATACCGGTGTACGAAAAGAAGAAAACTTTTTGGTGAAAATGGATGCTCATCGCGAGTAATTGTGCGCCGGTACCTTTGAATTTCCCTCAAATTGTAAGGAAATTGGTACCATAATGGTGCGTGATTGAAATCACTCATGGTTTGGGAGTGGGAATGAGAACTCATATGCATCTGTGCCTGGAAGGGCAATGCGCATGAAGAGATTAAGAGTAGGGTTTGATTGGGGGAGAGAGAGAGATTTTTGCAGCAATAATAATAATAATAATAATAATAATAATAATAATAATAATAATAATAATGACACAAAGGGCCTCGGTTAGATTTCTCTAATCATCTGTATTTTGAGCTTTTAAATCAATATTGCTCCATTTATCCTCATCTACTTCACGCTTCCTAGTCCTCAGCCATGTCCAGGTCGTCCAACTCTTCTAGTGTCTTGTGGAGCCCAGTTAAAAGTTTGGTTAACTAATCTAATTTCAGGAGTGCAAAGAGTATGCCCAAACCATCTCCATCTACCCCTCTCCGTGATTTCGTCCACATAGGAACTCGGGTAATCTTTCCTATAGTTTCATTTCTAATCCTGTTCCGCCATTTAACTCGCAATATTCTTCTGAGGGCTTTGTTCTTAAATTTATTAAATCGGTTGGATATTGTTTCATTGTCATACCACGACTCATGTACATACAGTTATACCCATCTCACTAAACTGATTTTTAAATGTAATTTCAGGCGATTTAGTTTCCAAATTTTACTTAACCCAGCCATTGTCTCATTTGCTTTTTTTTTAACCTTTCATTAAACTCAAATTCTAAAGATCCTGTATTAGAGATCATAGTTCCTAAAATTATTAATTTGAATCTCTCTCTCTCTCTCTCTCTCTCTCTCTCTCTCTCTCTCTCTCTCTCTCTCTCTCTCTCTCTCTCTCTCTCAACAATTTATACCTAAACGCACTTACCTTATTTGGTTAACTAAAAGGAAAAGTTCACCTAAATTTATTCTAAGTATCTAAATGAATGAAATACTTCCCTCCTAACTACTTCGTAACTCCACAAATTACAATTATCATCTCATTGGATTTAGGTACCAGTAAAACTACTGTTTTTGCTCCAGGCCAAAACCGTTAGGATTCTTGGTCAATTAATTTTAGATATAAGCTATATTTTGTTCAATAGTGAAATAAGGATTTAATATGTTCCACGGAAAAAATGCTGAATTTTTAGTTTTCCGATTCATACATATTTTAGCAATTCTACGCGATTTCAATATTTGGTCTCTGTTATATAGACATTGATTGTCGTTAAATTGTTTTGCATAAAATAATCATCATACTATTTTATGTAAAAATATAGCGACAGACGTTAAAGATAAAAACGATTCAAGGGAAAATAAAATGTACTTTATAATTAACTTACTGTATATACAAATGCACAAAATGTATTAGGGTGGATTTCTAAATGCAACACAAACATAAATATATTTTATGTACCACCTTTTATAGAATTATATGTCCGAAATTGTTTTATGAAAATTTGCATTTTCACTATTGCTAATATTTAAAAATCTATTTAATTTAGTGACATTGCCGGCTTTTACCGTGTCGTTTAGTAAATGACTAAATCTCCTATGAAACGAAAACCAGAAATATCAAATTCACAATAGAACAATATAAGTATTTATCAGTTGTTCAATTCCTCTTTGAAGATTAAGAAGTACCAAATTTTATTGAAGAAGACCGAAAACTATATTATCTAATGTTATTTAATTTTTTCTATTTCTCTTCCTAACAGGCAAATGCTTCTCGCCTTAGAACAGAACAATTTTATTCTTGTTTTAATTCTGGGAGAAATTATACATATATACATATATACATATATATATATATATATATATATATATATATATATATATATATATATATATATATATATATATCATGACCAATCCATGAAATAGGCATTTCATTCCCTGTTTAATGAAATAGACAACAATTTGCCTAAAATGTGAATGGAATTTTAAATGTTGCTTAATTCACAGGTTGTGCAGTTTATTTCAGGGAATAGGTAAGTTGCCTGTTTCCTGATTTAGGCAAATCAACTGTAGTAGCACCTCAAGTATTCCCTGCGATCATGATAACCAGCGTGTTGTTGACTCCCCTAATGGCCATATATAATAGGGTAAGTAAAAGTGAATATGATATCATGTGTCTACCAATGGAAAAGACTATAATTGTTAAAGACCTATCTCCTTGGTTTGATGGAAAGACGTTAAAAAAAGTACATGGGTAGAATACAAAACTGCAATTTATCAATTTAATCACCTACTAAAATGGAAAAAAAGAATACTAAAAGAAAAAGACCCGCGAAGCAGCAACAGACACAAATAAGTTATAGTCTCTTAAATGGGAAATGTAAATGAAAAAAAAAAAGCTACTAGAGAGATACAGTAACGTAACTAGCAAATTCTTTTCTAGTATTCTTTGAAAACAAAACAGAAAGTATAAATATTTACAAATATTAAACATCTGATTAATTCTACACCAGATACACAGAAAAGATTAACGATTCAAAAAAATAACAGGACGATGTCACCAGAATTATCAAAGACAACAAACTCTGCGATCGATCTAATGCCAATATCTGAACCAACCGGTGAAAGAAACTTTTCTAGTCTAGTTGATATAATTACGAGAATGGCAAATAAAACATCGATTAGTATAAGTTTCCCAAATCTTAGAAAATGGCTATAGTCACACTGGTTCTGAAAAGTGCTCTTGATTATCAGCAATTAAACTTGTCTGGACCTGTTTCGAATCTATCCTTTATTTCAAAAAGTGCTAGAATATATAATTCTTGAACAACTAATTGGTCACCAAGAAGAAATAGAAGCTTTGCCAGACAATCTGTCTGCTTAATGAAAATTATACTCTACGGAGACAGCCATCTGCTCTGTTGCAAATGATATGATAAAAATGATGGATGAAAACATCATTATTTGAACTTAGTAATGTTTTTGATACAGTTTTGCATGAACTACTACTAAATAATTTATGTTCCATCGGTATTGAAGATCAAACTTTTGAATACCTAATACTACTTGGTTGACAGAAATTATTGTGTTTAAATTGGGAGCTCTTTTTCATCATAAGAACCTTTAAACAAGGGTAACTCAGGAGTAAACTGGGCGAAATCTTCTTATTCTGTATCTATACTATTGGTCAGTGGAAAATACTGCAAAGGCATGGAGTGATGTTCAAACTATTTGCATAAGATACACCATTTTAATTCTCGATACATTATATAGACACTACTTAAACTCTAAACCACATTCTTACCAGAGTTAAGCAATGGATGACAATCAAACAACTAAAATCAAATTGAAATAAAACTGAGTTTATGGTGGTTGGAAAGATTAACAGCTTAAGAAACTTGGATGATATTCAGATAAACATAAATAACAATTCTGCCCCAATATATAGTGAAGTTCGTGATCTAGGCATATCTCTTGATTGTAACTTGTCTTTCAATGCCCAAACAAATAATGTAGTAAAACCGCTGGTTATCATTTGAGAAACATTGCTTTTATGAAGAAGTACCTGGATGAACATTCTGTAAAGAAACTTGTGATAAATTGTGTTATTACCAGGATTGACTATTCTAACTCAATCTACTACAATTTACCACAAGTGCAACAATTAAGATATTACAATACATAAAACAGAGGAACAAGACCGATAAAAGGTGTCACACCTAGAGAAAGGATCACTCCTATACTAATTGATTTACAATGGCTTCTTATTAAAGCAAGAATTGAGCTTAAAATATGTACAATAACCCATCAAGTTATCATAGTCGAACGTCCATAATGTCTAAAATAATTGCTACATATTTGCGCGACCAACAAATCGTGTTAACACAAGAATAGTTACACATTGTTTCAAATAATTGGAGCCTAGAAGTTATGTCTACTGTAGGCTCAAGAGCTTTTAAATAGGCAGTCCCTAGACTAAACAGTCAGCTCCCAATAAACATTCGAAAGGACTGAATATATTGAGGCTTCCAAGAAGAAAACTTTCTTGTTCTCCAAATGCTTCGATAGTGTGGATTTGACAATAAACGAGCAATACGCAGTGTGAAATGTTAAATGCTTTCGAACGAACATGATAAAATGAGAGTAGAGGGCCTAAAGAGAATATGGTTCTCCTGCTGCATAGGCCCAGAAAAGCATCCCGTAAAGTAAAGTAAAAATTACATCATATCCTTTTAAGATGGACTTTAAATTCTTATCGAAATTACTATCAGGAGTTTCTGAGGGATTTCCACGTACTTCTGAGTAAGTTTAATTATCTGACAACAGACCATTCATATACGTACATGTATGGTCTTATCAAAACACACAAGATTAATAACCCAATCCGCATATAGTCAGTTTACTTGGTGTTTCTTACAAATTGTCTAAATGATTAGTACAAGTCTTCATACCTATTGTTGGAAATATATCAAAATCACATATAAAGGCACTGTACCAACCTTGTGCAAACGATCATATATAGTTCATTTTGTATATATATTATACTTGCATCTTCGCTCTTTCCTTGCACTAAAAATAACCTGAATAAACATGCCTGTTTTTCTCAGTGTTAACGATGTCAGTTTGAACATGAAATTTCCTGTTGCATTAAGATTTTGTATATAAATGAGTGTGTTCTATAATAAACTCACTCAGTTGCTTTCATCCTATCTTTGAGTCACAACCTTCTCTCGGCCCGTCACATTGGTGACCCCAGAGTGACCGGGACACCCAGCCTTCATAATATATACACAAAATGAACTATGTACGATCGTGTGACACACGGTTGGTACATGTCTCCCCCCCTAAAAATGACATACTGTACATATTAAAAAGGGCGCCCCGATCTAGAGAGGTGAACTGACGGCGGTTCATCTAGTAGGCAATAAGCAGGTTTTCTCTACGCTCGACCTTCTGAAGGGATATTATCAGGTGCCTATGAACCCAGAAGACATCCCCAAGACCGCCATCACCACTCCGTATGGTACCTACCCCTTCAATTATTCCTGTTTTGGCCTTTGTAATGCTGGGGCCACGTTTCAACGTCTCGTGGATGGCATCTTAGGGGACCTCACCTTCTGTGTATGTTATGTGGACGACCTACTTGTGTTCTCCTCCTCAAAAGAGGAACACCTTGGTCACATGCGCATCATGCTCGACCGCCTGCAACAAAACGGCTTTGTAGTCTGGTACGACAAGTGTACCTTTGGTGCCAACGAAGTGTCGTTCTTAGGGCACTGCATCACTTCTGAAGGAGTCCATCTCCTCCCTGAGAAGGTAGCAGCCGTTCAGAACTTCCCCGCGCCCTTGACCGTCAAAGCTCTGGAGGAATTCTTGGGCATGATCAACTATTATCACCGTTATCTGCCAGCCGTTGCCGCCACTCTTGCTCCCCTCTGCGCCTCCCTCAAGGGCAAGCCAAAGGACCTGAAGTGGGGTCCCCTTCAAGAAGCGGCCTTCTGCAATGCAAAGAAGGCCCTATCCCACATGCCCCTCTGCTTCTCTCCACCGATGTCAGCGACGTCGCTATTGGTACAGTACTCGAGCAGGTGGTCAACGGCTCGCCCCGCCCATTGGCCTTCTTCAGCAGAAAACTGTCCAAGGCAGAATCGGGTTATTGTACCTTCGATCGCGAATTGCTGGCGGTGCACTTGACTGTCCGTCACTTTCGCCATTTCTTAGAAGGTACGCCCTTCGTCATTTGCACAGACCACGTGCCTCTGGTGCACGCCTTCACTCGGCAGTCTGATGCCTGGTCAGCCAGTCAACACCGACATCTCTCCGCCGTGGCTGAATACAATTGCACCCTTCAATACGTCCCTGGGAAAATGAATCCCGTTGCCGATGCCCTGTCAAGAAACACGTTGGCTGCCATTCAACTAGGATTGGATTACAACGCCCTGGCTGAAGCCCAACGACAGGATCCAGAGTATCAATTATGTAGGATATCCTGCACGTCCCTCCGTTGGGAAGACTTCCCCCTTAAAGACTCCAACACCCCCCTCCTCTGTGACGTCAGTACTGGTACACCATGACGTTGGATTCCTGCTCCCATGCGCCGACAGGTGTTTGATTTCATTCATGGCCTTTCACATCCCTCGTGCTGTTCTACTGCACAGCTGCTGAAGAAAAAGTTCATTTGGCACGGCATTTCTAAGGATGCTAAGGATTGGGTCCGCGCCTGTACTTCTTGCCGAACTTCCAAAGTATATCGACACACGGACTCAGGAGTGGGCACCTTTCCTCAACCTCAGTGTGGTTTTGCACACATTCACGTTGACGTTGTAGGGGCCCTACCCACATCACAAGGACATCGTTACGTGTTTACCGTCATCGACCGCTCCACTCGTTGGCCTGAAGCCATTGCCATGGAAACTGCAATGTCCGCCTCATGTACATCTACCTTACTCTCAGGATGGATTGCAAGATTTGGTATCCCTGAGCATATTACTTCTGACAGGGGTACCACTTTCACCTCTCAATTGTGGACATCATTAGCGAATCTCCTGGGCATCACCCTACATCAGACAACGGCCTACAACCCCGTTGTCAATGGAATGGTTGAAAGTTTTCATTGCACCCTCAAAGCAGCTTTGATATCCCGCTGCAAGGATTCCAACTAGTTTACTCAGCTTCCCTAGGTCCTCCTGGGATTAAGGACTACTCCTAAAGACGCCCTCGACGTTTTGGCAGTTGAAATGGTGTATGGCAACCGGTTGGTCGTCCCTGCCGAGTTTTTTCCTTCTTCAACCTCCTCTGACGATCTCCAGCGCATACGTCACGTCATGGGAAAATTTACTCCATGCCACCAGACTTACAAGCCCCCAGCAAGGCATCACATACCGACAGACTTGCACTCTGCAATGCACGTCTTCCGGCACAACGACACTAGTAAGCCACAGCTAAGGCCCCCTTACACGGGCCCTTTCCTTGTGATCCGACGCAGTCCGAAAGCATTCTTACTAAACATTCGTGGCAAAGAAGACTGGGTCTCCATTGATCATCTAAAACCTGCTTATCTCCTGCCAGATGACCGGCCGACAGTTCGCCTCTCTATATCAGGGCGCCCTATTTAACATGTACAGTATGTCATTTTTAAGGGGGGGGGGGAGCCATGTACCAGCCGTGTGTCACACCATCGTACATAGTTCATTTTGTGTATATATTATGCTTGTATCTTCACTCTTTCCTCGCACTAAAAAGAACCTGAATAATCATACCTGTTTTTCTCACCGTTAACGGTGTCGGTTTTGAACATGAAATTTCCTGTTGCATTGAGGTTTTGTATATAAAGGAGTGTGTTCCATAATAAACTCACTCAGTTGCTTTCCTCCTGTCTTTGAGTCAAAACCTTCTCTCGACCCGTCAAAGCACGATATCTTATTTTCTACTGTTTTTTATGGACTCTGGCATGCCTATATGCAGTGTTATTAATGAGAAATCTATTTATTTATTACCTTTCTGTGCTCTGCCTTCATTTATCCGTTTAGTTTATTCTATAATCATAAAGAATTATATTTGAATTCTATTACAGTCACAGGCTGTTTCCTCAATAGTATATGTATGTATTTCGAAGGAATGCATTTATCCGTGTTTGCCAGCACCCGTTTCAAAATTCAACCCACTCTCATTCATGTTCTTGCCACAAATTGCTGAAAACGACTACTAATGGATAATTTATGCACACCCTTGGTAGCAGTAAATAAGTGTGCCGCCAGTTCCTGACGTTGCATGTGCAGTCTGCAAAGCATCCATATAACGTAAGAGGTTTCCTGGAAGATCCAATAAACGTGTTCTGTGCGATGTTACCGCAAAGAGAGATGCCATAAGAAAGGGAAATAAAAGCTGACTTACGGTGAGGAGGGAGAGAGAGAGAGAGAGAGAGAGAGAGAGAGAGAGAGAGAGAGAGAGAGAGAGAGAGAGAGAGAGAGATTGTTGTGATTTTGCTATGTTACTCAAAAAGAAGTGGAATAAAAACTGAAATTGAAAAGGGCTATGGGTGAGGGGATATTTTGATATCTTAGAACGAGCTATTTATTTTTAAATTTAGGCAATTCCCGGATAGTAGGATTTTTTCTATTTGTTGACAATATGCATATAAACAGTGTTGTATCCAATAGATACCCTTCTTAAATAATCTCTTGGTTCGAGATAACCACATATTTCGTGCTCATTAATTAAATTTTCAAAATAATACCCTTTGGTTGCTAAACAATGGTATCAGGTGAGCCCATTTAATTGGATACTTATATCAAGGCTAGTTTTTCTTGTTAAAACTCCCAACTAGGGGACAAAGAGAGAGAGAGAGAGAGAGAGAGAGAGAGAGAGAGAGAGAGAGAGAGAGAGAGAGAGAGAGAGAGAGAGAGAGAGAATATGTTTTCTTAAAACTTTCCACGATTGAATATTACGGTAAAATTTAATGTTAGAGGAACCTGATACCCAAAGTACCTCTTTTTAAGGCTAACATAGTAGTAGTAGTAGTAGTAGTAGTAATTGAGAACTTCTCCTGACAGAATGCGTCAATGATGCTTCGATGTCAGGATGCCAGAAAACTTCAAATCATTTGTTCTCCTGACAGAAGATCAATATAATAAATATCCCAATTATGAAAATCACCAACGTTAACATCAATAATGATACATCAGACCAAAATCTCTCTTACTCTTCCAATCAAACCCTAATCTTCATCTCTTCATGCTCATTCCAGTACCAGGAACAGGTGCAAATGCACTCCAATTCCAACGCCCAAATCATGACGGATTTCAATCGCACATCATTATGGTTTCAATTTACTAACATTCTGGTCGGGAATTCAAAGCTACCAGCGTACAATTACTCGCAATGAACATACATTTTCACCAAGAAATTTCTTTCCTCGTCCTATTCCGTTTTCGACTCCTGACTTCCAAATTTTATCTTCCCAAACTCGTTTTCGTTCATTCACTTTCGATTTTCTCTCGACTCCTGCCATTCCGAGTTCCTCCTTCCACCACAATTCAAACTTTGCCAGTTTTTTAAAAACTAGTTTCCGTTCCCCCCAAAAGCAAATTTCAGCTTGCTGTAAAGTAAATTCTTCTTTTTTTCCCAGAGTCCTTGACTACAAAGCCAATTCTTCTTGTGCATTGTGCAATATCAGTTTATTTTATAATTTCTATGAATTCTATTAGCTAGTAATATCCCTTTTTGAGAAAGTAATTTTACCTTTCAGCTAAGCCAGTTATTTTCTCCTTGCTTAGATAAGTTAATCATTTGAAAAAAAGCCTTTTGCCTTTATTGCAAAATCCATTCACCGTCCTTTGTCAAAGATAAATCATATTTTTATTATAGATTTTTTCTCTCAATGAATATATCTGCCTTATGAAACCTAATAACATTTTTATGAACGATGTCCCTCTCACAAGATTCATTTGTAGCGAAACCCTTTTTTGTTTGACAAAACAAATTGGCTTTATACCAAACTAAGAAAGTTTTCTGTATTTGAAAAATCTAACACAACCTGTTCCAAATCTTGTACCTCATTTTAAAAAAGCAACATCATTATCCCCTAATACCATTTCATTTTCCATACAAACAGTAAATGCTCTTCTACTAACACTATTCGTTATAGTATGTTATAGCAGCCTGTAATGAATCCTTCTATACAAGCAATACCACATTTGAAGGTTCAAATTGATCATGCAGAAAATCACTGGGATGGGCAACCTTCCGATTACATTTATTCACACTTATCAAGGACAAAGAAAAAAGTGAGATTTCGTCTTAAAGATAAAATGTACATATGATCAGTGCACAAGCGTCCTTTCCACCCAAGATGAGAGCAAGAAGGGCCAGTTAATGGCTGTTGATGACTCAGCAAATAGACTTATAGGCTCCCTTAAACCCGTCATCCTTAGCTCACAAGGATGGAGAGGTTGCAACCACTAAAGGAATTAAGAGTTGAAGCTAGACTCGAACTCCTGTCTGGCGATCACAAGGCAAGGGCGTTACCAGTATTACCAATGGAAAAAGGCTTTGCAATTGAATGAGATATTTGAAAATATGGAATGTGCAAGACAAGGATTACGCGAATTAGTTTAGCAGTCAAGAAGAGAATTTGCAAAAAAGGAAGGGAATTTACATTTCGGGAACTAGTTTAGGAAAAACTGAAAAAGTTGGAATTGTGGTAGAAGGAGGAACTCGGAATGGCTGAAATCAGGAGAGAATCGAAATTGAATGAACGAAAACGAGTCTGGGAAGTTGAAATTTGAGTGTGTTGAAAGCCAGAAGTCGATACCGGAGTAGGAAAAGAGGAAAAATTTCTTGGTGAAAATGGATGCTCATCGCGAGTAATTGTGCGCCGGTACCTTTGAATTTGCCTCACATTGTATGGAAATTGGAACCATAATGGTACGTGATTGAAATCACTCATGATTTGAGAGCGGGAATGGGACCGGGAGCTCATATGCATCTGTGCCTGGAAGGGGAATGTGCATTAAGATATGAAGAGTAGGGTTTGACTGGGGGAATGCAATAACAACAATAACAATAATAATAATAACAATAATGATGATGATGATGATGATGACACAAAGGGCCTCGGTTAGATTTCACCAGTAATCTCTATCTTAAGCTTTTGAATCAATACTTCTCCATTCATCATCATCTACTTCAAGCTTCATAGTCCTTAGCCATGTAGTCCTGGGTCTTCCAACTCTTCTAGTGTCTTGTGGAGCCCAGCTAAAATTTTGTTGAACTAATCTCATTTTGTGAGTGCAAACATTAAGCCCACACCATCTCCATCTACCCCTCCCCATGATTTCATCCAGATAAGGCACTGGGGGTATTCTCTCTTATAGTTTCATTTCTAATCCTGTCCCGCCATTTAACTCGCAATATTCTTCTGAGGGCTTTGCTCTCAAATTTACTAAATCTGTTGGATATTGTTTCATTGTCATACCACGACTCATGTGCATACAGTAACACAAATCTCACTAAATTGATAAATTGCCTGATTTTTTATGTAATTTCAGGCAATTTGGTTTCCAAATTTTACTCAACCCAGCCATTGTCTGATTTGCTTTTTTTCCACCTTTCATTAAACTCAAAATGCTCAAGATCCTGTATTAGAGATTATAGTTCCTAAAATTATTAATTTATTCCAAATTTTTGCTCTCTCTTTCTCTCTCTCTCTCTCTCTCTCTCTCTCTCTCTCTCTCTCTCTCTCTCTCTCTCTCTCTCTCTCTCTCTCTCTCTCTCTCTCTCTCTCAACTTATACCTAAACAAATTTATCTTACTTTGTTAACTAAAAGGAAAAGATCACCTAACTACTTCGTATCTCCACGAATTACAATTATCCTCTCATTGAATTTAGGTACCAGTAAAACTACTTTTTTTGCTCCAGTCAATGATTTATCGTCATATTGTTTTGCATAAATAAATCCCCTTACTATCTCTTGTAAACATGTAGCGACAGACGTTAAGGATACAAACGATTCAAGGGAAAGTAAAATGTACTTTATAATTAATATATAAAAATGCTCAAAATGTATTATTGTACACTTTTAATTGTAACGCAAACAAATATATTTTATGTACCACCTTTTAAAAGATTATATGCCGGAAATTGTTTTATGAAAATTTGCATTTTCACTATTGCTAATATTTAAAAACCTTTCTTATTTAGTGACATTGCCGGCTTTTACCGTGTCGTTTAGTAAATGACTAAATCTCCTATGAAACGAAAACAAGAAATATCAAATTCACAATAGAGCGATATAAGTATTTATCAGTTTTTCAAGGTATAAGAAAAAATTCCTCTTTGAAGAATAAGAAGCACCAAATTTTAATGAAGAAGACCGAACACTATATTATCTAATGCTCTTTCATTATATATATATATATATATATATATATATATATATATATATATATATATATAATATATATATATATATATATATTATAACGGAATTTGAGCGAAGCGAAAAATCTATTTATGGGCGAGACTCGATAGAAAAAGTTAGATCAACAGGGAGCACCACCGTGCAAATTCGCTATAAAATTAGGAATGACAGCCATCTTGAATATGGCACCATCTTGATACTCAATTAGTAGTATGGGAAATAGGATAACCTTGATAACGGCTCCCCTTCCAAAATTGCCACTCTTCCCCCTCGAAGCGAAAACGCTAATCGGGGTGAAGATCGCTATTTGTCGTATCAAGATATACGTCCCCTGATTTATGCGATATCCTTAAGAGAATGTTGAGGATATTCGCGCCAGGAGTTAGAATTCTAGAGACCTAAAGGTAAATTCTCTGGGAATATCACTGTAGTTCATATATACGTTGGAAGCTAGTATTAGGAACCTTCCATCAGGACGACATAGCTTGAGCCCAAATATATACATATATATATATAATATATATATATTCATATATATATATATATATATATATATATATCATGCCCAATATTTGAAATAGGATTTCATTCCCTGTTTAACGAAATAGACAGCAATTTGCCTAGAATATGAATGGAATCTTAAATGTTGCCTAATTCACAGATTATGCAGTTTATTTCAGGAAATATGCAAGTTGCCTGTTTCCTGATTTAGGCAAATCAATTGTAGTAGAACCTTGAGTATTATCTGCGATCATGATAACCAGCGTTTGTTGGGCGCTGAGTGTTTTGACTGCCTTATGGCCATGTATAATAGTGTGAAAAAAGTGAATATGACATCATTTGTCCACCAATGGAAAAGTCTATAATTGTTAAAGAACGATCTGCTTGGTTTGATGGAGAGACTTTAGAGAAAGAGGGAAAAAAGACGCAATAAAAAGTGGAATCCGTTAGAAACTGAAAATACATGGGTAGAATACAAAACTGTTATGTATCAATTTAATCACCTGCTAAGATGGAAAAAGCGAATACTAAAAGAAAAATACCCGCGAAGCAGCAACAGACATAAATAAGTAATAGTCTCTTAAATGGGAAATGTAAATGAAAAAAGGCTGCTAGAGTGATCCAGTGACTAAACTAGCAAATAATCTTCTAGTATTCTTTGAACACAAAATAGAAAATATAAATATTTACAAATATTGAACATCAGATTGATGCTACATCAGATACACATATAAGATTAACGAGATTCAATAATTTAACAAGACGATGTCACCAGAATTATCAGGAGACCAAAGAAAACAAACTGCTCGATCGATCCTATGTCAATGTATGAAGTAACTGGAGAAAGAAACTTTTCTAGCTTAGCTAATATAAATACGAGAATTGCAAATACAAGCATCGAGGAGTGTGTTTCTCAAATCTGAGAAAATGGCTATAGTCACACCGGTTCTGAAAAGCACTTTAGATTATCAGGAATTACACCCGTATACACCTGTTTTGAATCTATACTTTATATTAGAAGTGCTGGAATATCTAATTCTTGAACAACTAATTGGTCACTTAGAAAAAGTAGAAGCTTTGCCAGACAATCTGTCTACTTACAGAAAATTATAATCACGCAGACAGCTATCACTTATGTTGTAAATATGCTGGAGAGGATGGATGAAAACATTATTACTTGATCTCAATAATGCTTTTCATGCAGTTGTGCATGAACTACAACTAAATAACCTATGTTCCATCTGTATTGAGGATTAAACTTTTGAATACCTAAGACTACTTGGCTGACAGAAATTATTGTGTTCAAATTGGCAACTCATTCATCATATGAACTCGGGGGTAACTTAGGGGAGTAAACTGGGCGAAATCTTCTTATTATGTATCTATACTATTGGTATGTCGAAAATACTACAAAGGCATGGAGTGATTTTCAAACTATTTGCAGAAGATACACCGTTTTACTTCTCCATAAATGATATAGACAACACTACTGAAATTCTAAACCACATTCTTGCCAGTGTTAGGCAATGGATGACAATCAAGCAACTAAAATCAAATTAAAATAAAACTGAGTTTATGGTGGCTGGAAAGAAAAACAACTTGAGAAACTAGGATTATATTCGGATAAACATAAATAACAACTCTGCCCCAATATCTAGAGAAGTTCGTGATCTAGGCGTATCTCTTGATTGTAATTCGTCTTTCAATGCCCAAATAAATAATGTAGTAAAACTGCTGGTTATTATCTTAAAAACATTGCTTTTTTAAAGAAGCACCTGGCTGAACATTCTGTAAGGAAACTTGTGATAAACTGTGTTATTACCAGGATTAACTATTGTAACTCCATCTACTACAATTTACCACAAGTGCAACAATTAAGAAATTACAATACTTAATAAACAGAAGAGCAAGACTGATAAAAGGTGTCCCACCTAGAGAAAGGATCACTCCTATACTAATTGATCTACACTGGCTTCTTATTAAAGCAAGAATTGAGCTTAAAATATGTACAATAACCCATCAAAAATTATCATAACCGGACGTCCAAAATATCTGAGAGAATTGCTATATATGTGTGCAGCCAACAAATCGTGTTAAAACAAGGATAGTTACAGATGGTTTCAAATAATTGGAACCTAGAAGTATGTCTACTGTAGGCTTTATAGCCTTTAAATATGCTGCCCCGAGACTATACAATGAGCTCCCAATAAACATATTGAGGCTTCTAACAAGCTTACTTTCTCGTCCTCCAAGTGCTTCTATGGTATGGATTTGACAATAAACGAGCAATACGCGGTGTGTAATGTTGAATGCTTTCGAACGATCATGATAAAATAACAGTCGTGGTCCTATAGAGAATAGGGTTCCCTTGTTGCATAGGCCCAGAAAAGCATCCCTTAAAGTAAAGTAATAAATACATGATACCCTTTTAAGATCGACTTTAATTCCTTAACGAAATTACTATTAAGAGTTTCTGAGGGATTTCCACGTACTTCTGAGTAAGTTTAATTATCTGACAACAGATCATTCATATCCGTATATGTATGGTCTTATCAAAACACACAAGGTTAATAACCCTATCCGCCAATTAGTCTGTTCAGTTGGTAGCGTTACTTACAAATTGTCTAAATGGTTAGTACATGTCCTCATACCTATTGTTGGAATTATATCTCAATCACATAGAAAGGCAAGATAGTTATTTATCTTCTACTGTTTGATACTGACTGTGGCATGCCTTTATGCAGTGCTATTAATGAGAAATCTATCTACTTTACTTGTTACCTTTATGTGCTCTGCCTTCATTTATCCTTTTAGTTTATTTTATAATTATGCAGAATTATATCTGAATTCTATTATCAGTCACAGGCCGTTTCTTTAATAGTAAATGTATGTATTTCGAAGGAATGCATTTCTCCGTGTTTGCCGGCGACCGTTTCAATATTCAACCCACTCTCATTCATGTTCTTGCCACAAATTTCTGAAAACGACTACTAATGGATAGTTTATGCACACCCTTGCTAGCAGTAAACAAGTGTCCCGCCAGTTCCTAACGTTGCATGTGCAGTCTGCAAAGCATCAATATAACGTAAGAGGTTTCCTGGGATATCCAATAAACGTGTTCTGTGCGATGTTACCGCATAAGAGACACCATAAGAAAAGGAAATAAAAGCTGACATACGCTGGAGAGAGAGAGAGAGAGAGAGAGAGAGAGAGAGAGAGAGAGAGAGAGAGAGATACAAACTATTGTTTTGATTTTGCTTTGTTACTTGAAAGGAAGAGGAAGAAAAACTGAACTTAAATGGTACTATAAGTGAGGGGACATTTTGATATCTTAAAACGAGATATTTATTTCTAAATTTAAGCATTTCCCATATGTTAGGATCTTTTATTTGTTGACAATATGCATATAAACAGTGATGTATCCAATAATTACCCTTCTTAAATAACCTCTTGGCCCGAGAAGACCCCATATTTATTGGTGAGCATTAATTAATTTTTTGAAATAAACCATTTGGGTGCTGAACAATGGTATCAGGTGGGCCCATTTATTTGGATACATATATCAAGGCTAGTTTTTCTCGTTAAGACTCCCAACTAGGAGAGAGAGAGAGAGAGAGAGAGAGAGAGAGAGAGAGAGAGAGAGAGAGAGTTTTCATTAAAGCTTCCAGGATTGAATATTACGGTAATATTTATTATTATTATTATTATTATTATTATTATTATTATTATTATTATTATTATTATTAGCCAACCTACAAACCTAGTTGGAAAAGCAAGATGCTATAAGCCCAAGGGCTCCAACATGGAAAAACAGCCCAGTGAGAAAAGGAAGTAAGGAAATAAATAAATGATCAGATCATATTAACAATAAATCATTCTAAAAATAGTAACAACGTCAAAGCAATATGTCATATATGCACTAGGAAAGACTTAAGTCATTCTGTTCAACATAAACACATTTGCTGCAACTTTGAACTTTTGAAGTTCTACTGATTCAACTACCCGATTAGGAAGATCATTCCACAACTTGGTCACAGCTGGAATAAAACTTCTAGAAAACTGTGTAGTATTGAGCCTCATGATGGAGAAGGATACTATTACCTCAAGTACCTCTTTTTAAGGCGGATATATGTTTGACCTCAGATTAATAAGAGATTATTAACATTCAATTCCTGAGCTGACCTTATGAAAGAGGAACAATGGACATTACAGTTCTCTTTGCCAGTTATTTTACTCCAACTAACAACAATCGGAGATTTCCTCTACTACTACTACTACTACTACTACTACTACTACTACTACTACTATAGCAGTAGTAGTAGTAATTGATAACATATTTGG
>NC_090737.1:95125571-95143071 GCF_036898095.1 Palaemon carinicauda | reverse complement strand
TTCCCGGGCGTCCTTTTTTATCCCTTTTCAGACAGAAGGCGAGCGGTGGTGCGTCCTGAGGGGTGTGAAAGTCCATGGATGATATCGAATATTTTCCTTCTGCAGGAGGCTGGTATCCAGGGACGTGGGCGGCCGGTGCTGGTGTCGCAAAGAATAGTTACTCCTGCTGGTCCGAGAGGAATCGCACTTATCTTGAGCGCGGATGGCCCCGTCAGGTGATCCTGTGCTTCTCGGTCGGTGCGTTGTTCGGTTGCGAGATTGGCGTAGTCGATTCCCAGGTGGATTGCGTCAATTTCAATTCTTGAAAGGGCGTCCGTGACTGGGTTTTTCTTTCCTGGGCCATAACGTATGGTGCACCCGAATTCGGCGATTGTTGCGAGACGACGTTGTTGTCGGGAGGACCATGCGTCTGTCGATTTCGTGAAAGCGTGTACGAGGGGTTGATGGTCCGTTAAGACTGTGAAGGGAGTGCCCTCCAAGATGTGCCTGAAGTGGCGGACGGCGAGGTAGACGGCGAGGAGTTCCCTATCGAAGGTGCTGTATCTTGTTTCGGCGGGTTTCAATTTCTTGCTGAAGAATGCCAGCGGTCGAGGAGAACTATCGACGAGTTGCTCCAGCACAGCCCCACAGGCGACGTTGCTGGCGTCGGTCGTTAGTCGCAGGGACGGGTTGGGTGGTGGCATTCGCGAGGGCATCCTTCGTCCGGGCGAATGCCTGTTGCTGGGGCAAAGCCCACTCGAGTTTTTTCGCTTTTCCTTTCAGGATGTTGTCGGGGGGTGACAGGGTTTGTGCGATGTTGGGGATGAAGCGCCTGTAGTAATTGACCATCCCCAGGAACTCCTGAAGTTGGCGGATGGTTGTAGGTATCGGGAACTTTCTGATGGCGTCGACCTTGGTTGTCATGGGTTTTACCCCGCACGAGGATACGCGGTGACCAAGGAAATCCACTCCTTCGGCACCGAACGTGTATTTGTTGAAACGTACGACCAGGCCGTTCTCCTGTAGGCGTTTGAGGACGGTGCGATCGTGCCTCCTGTGTTCCTCCTTGGTTTTCGAGAATATCAGGATGTCGTCGACGTAGCAGACGCAGAAAGGTAGGTCACCAGAATGCTATCCATTAGTCGGTGGAAAGTCGCCCCGGCGTTGCGTAGACCGAAGGTTGAGTATGCGAAGGTGTTACAATGGCAGTTTTCGGGATGTCTTCCGGAAATACGGGGACCTGGAAGTAAGACTTGAGGAGGTCCATCTTGGTAAAATACTTCGCGCCGTGCAACGCGTTCGTTAGGTTCTGCATGTTGGGCAGCGGGTAGTGATCGGCGCGTTGTGATGAGGTTGAGGCTTTTTTACCATGTGTAGGGGTGATGCCCAGGGGCTCGATGCTTTCTTACAGATACCCATGCGTTCCATGTCCTCGAAGGCACGTTTGGCATCCTTCAGTTTCTGGGGCGGGACGCGGTGGAATTTGGCGTGAGTAGGAGGTCCTGTCGTTGTGATGTGGTGGTAGATCCCGTGCTTGGACGGGGAACCTGGCGAGTGTCGGAGCTCGGGCTTGAAAACCTCGGGAAATTCTCGTAGGAGGTCGGCATAGGGGTGCGTCGTTACGGCGGATACGGACATTTTCTAGTAATTATTTTTTTGTGTAAATTCTCTCTAGCTTTGGGAAATCTTCTACATAGGACACAGCATACAATAAGAAATCTGACTTGCTTTTTCTGCATTTGTTCACCTGACAAAGAAGCAGTACAGGTGAATCTTCATCAAGAAACAAAACGTACTAGAGCAAGTCAGACTTCTTCCCTCTGCTGAGTACATCTTGTAGAATATCCCTTAGGTATCCAGAATAAATTGGGAACAGTCACCATCTTTTGGGAATCTCCTACTTAGAACACAGCATACAGGAAGTCAGACTTGTTTCTTCTGCATTTGTTCACCTGACAATGAAACAGTACAGGTAAATCTTCATCAAGGAACAAAGCATACTTGAGCAAGTCAGACTTCTTCCCTCTGCTGAATACATCTTGTAGAATATCCCTAAGGTGTTCACAATTGATTGGGAACAGTCGCCATTTTATTGTTTATCTGCTGCCATCTTCTTCTTCTTCTTTTGTATTTTCTAGTTGTATATTTTTTTTTTTGTATTTTCTCTCCAGCTTTGTGAAATCTTCTACATAGAACACAGCATACAATAAGAAATCTGACTTGCTTGTTCTGCATTTGTTCACCTGACAAAGAAACAGTACAAGTGAATCTTCATCAAGGAACAAAGCGTACTAGAGCGAGTCAGACTTCTTCCCTCTGCTGAGTATATCTCGTAGAATATCCCTTTTGTATCCAGAGTAAATTGGGAACAGTAGCCATCTTTTGGGAATCTCCTACTTAGAACACAGCATACAGGAAGTCAGACTTGTTTCTTCTGCATTTGTTTATCTGACAAAGAAACAGTACAAGTGAATCTTCATCAAGGAACAAAGCATACTTGAGCAAGTCAGACTTCTTTCCTCTGCGGAGTCCATCTTGTAGAATATCCCTTAGGTGTCCAGATTAGTTTGGGAACAATCGCCATTTTGTTGTTTCTCTGCTGCCATCTTCTTCTTTTTCCTCGTCTTCTTCCTCTTTTTCTTCTTCTTCTTCTTCTTTTGTATTTTCTAGTTCTATATTTTTTTTTTTGTATTTTCTCTCCAGCTTTGTGAAATCTTCTACATAGAAAACAGCATACAAGAAGAAGTCAGACTTGCTTGTTCTGCATTTGTTCATCTGGCAAAGAAATAGTACAGGTGAATCTTCATGTAGGATCATAGCTTACCATTGCAAGTCACACTTCTTCCCTCTACTGAGTCCATCTTGTAGAATATTCCTTAGGTGTCCAGAATAGATTGGGAACAGTAGCCCTCTCGTTGTTTTTTTGCATTATTCTTCTTCTTCAGAATAGATTGGGAACAGTAGCCTTCTTCTTCTTCTTCTTCTTCTTCTTCTTCTTCTTCTTCTTCTTCTTCTTCTTCTTCTTCTTCTTCTTCTTCTTCTTCTTCTTCTTCTTCTTCTTCTTCTTCTTCTTCTTTGAGGGGGGGTTTCTAGATATACATATTTTGTATTTTCTATCAAGTTTTGGGGAATCTTCTTCAGAGAACACATCATACTAGAAGTCAGACTTGTTTCTTCTGCATTTGTCCAACTGACAAAGAAACAGTACAGGTGAATCTTCATCAAGGAACAAAGCATACTAAAGAAAGTCAGACTTCTTCCCCCTGCTGAGTCCATCCTGTAGAATATTCCTTATCCAGAATAAATTGGTAACAGTCACCATTTTGTTGTTTCCCCGCTGCCATTTTCTTCTTCTTCTTCTTCTTCTTTTTCTTCTTCTTCTGGACATCTAGTTCCATATAATATTTTGAATTTTTTGTTTTTTTTTGTGGGGGAGGGGAAGTTAGTTTATGTGTTTTATGGATCTTTTAGTTTTTATATATTTTGATATTTTAATATAATTTTATTTTCTTTATTTTTACTCTTTCCATTGAATAACCTGTTTATTTCTTGTATTCTAGATAAAGCTGCCTCCTTAGCATCTCTTCTTAGAATTTCTTTCAGTACCACATATTCTTCCACATCCTTTAGTTTAATGTTATTCACATTTTCAGTATTTCCTGTTCCCTCAAAATGGCTTATAAATTCTTTCACTTGTCCTTTTTGAACTTCTACTGGGTTTGTTTTCTTCTTCCATATTCCCTTTTCTCTCTCTATCATATTTTCATACTTTTGAACGAGCTCTTCAACTATTCCTGTCTCGTGTGACCTCTCGTATTCCAGTATTTCCCGTATTCTAGCTAAGGCTGAGTCCTTAGCACCTCTTCTTGGAATTTCTCTTGGTACCACATATTCTTCCTCACCCATTAGTTTGATATTCACTTCAGTATTTCCTGTTCCCTCCAAATGGCTTATAATTTCTTTCACTTGTCCTTTTTAAACTTCTACTGGCTTTGTTTTCTTCTTCCATATTCTCTTTTCTCTCTCTATCATATTTTCATACTTTTGAACGAGCTCTTCAACTATTCCTGTCACATGTGACCTCTCGTATTCCAATATTTCCCGTATTCTAGCTAAGGCTGAGTCCTTAGCACCTCTTCTTAGAATTTCTCTTGGTACCACATATTCTTCCTCACCCATTAGTTTGATATTCACTTCAGTATTTCCTGTTCCCTCAAAATGGCTTGTAAGTTCTTTCACTTGTCCTTTTTAAACTTCTACTGGCTTTGTTTTCTTCTTCCATATTCTCTTTTCTCTCTCTATCATATTTTCATACTTTTGAACGAGCTCTTCAACTATTCCTGTCCCGTGTGACCTCTCGTATTCTAATATTTCCCGTATTCTAGCTAAGGCTGAGTCCTTAGCACCTCTTCATAGAATTTCTCTTGGTACCACATATTCTTCCTCATCCATTAGTTTGATATTCACTTCAGTATTTCTTGTTCCCTCAAAATGGCTTATAAGTTCTTTCATTTGTCCTTTTTGAACTTTTACTGGGTTCGTTTTCTTCTTCCATATTCCCTTTTCTCTCTCTATCATATTTTCATACTTTTGAACGAACTCTTCAACTATTCCTGTCCCGCGTGACCTCTCGTATTCCAGTATTTCCCGTATTCTAGCTAAGGCTGAGTCCTTAGCACCTCTTCTTAGAATTTCTCTTGGTACCACATATTCTTCCTCACCTCTTTGTTTGATATTCACTTCAGTATTTCTTGTTCCCTCAAAATGGCTTATAAGTTCTTTCACTTGTCCTTTTTGAACTTCTACTGGCTTTGTTTTCTTCTTCCATATTCCCTTTTCTCTCTCTATCATATTTTCATACTTTTGAACAAGCTCTTCAACTATTCCTGTCACATGTGACCTCTCGTATTCCAATATTTCCCGTATTCTAGCTAAGGCTGAGTCCTTAGCACCTCTTCTTAGAATTTCTCTTGGTACCACATATTCTTCCTCACCCATTAGTTTGATATTCACTTCAGTATTTCTTGTTCCCTCAAAATGGCTTTTAAGTTCTTTCATTTGTCCTTTTTGAACTTTTACTGGTTTTTTCTTCTTCTTCCATATTCCCTTTTCTCTCTCTATCATATTTTCATACTTTTGAACGAGCTCTTCAACTATTCCTGTCACGTGTGACCTCTCATATTCCAGTATTTCCCATATTCTAGCTAAGGGTGAGTCTTTAGCATCTCTTATCAGAATTTCTCGCATTGCTGCATATTCTTCAATATCAACTTTCTTCATATTAGTTTGATGTCCGACAACATTAACGTTTTTCTCGAATTCTTGAACCCTTTGTTTTACTTTACCTTTTTTTCCTTGTATAGCAATTCTCTCCTTCCTCCTTATTTCTTCATGGCTTTCCATAATAGATTCGTATTTTTCAATTAAACCTTCTACAACAGTCTTGTTTCTATTAAAGAGTTTTCTCTCATCCACCAAATCTATAACGAGTCCTTCGTTTTGGGCCTTATAAGATCGTGATTCATTCTCAGACATTCCTCTTGCATGTGAAATAAATGTTCCGGAATCTAAGACGGAACAATAGTAACAACATAAAAGCTTACCTTGTGAAGCTCCAATAAGATCCTTAAGAGTTTGTTCCAATTCAGAAACAATTTTAGCATCCAAACCGTCACCACAATAACAATTACCCTTAAAACTCTCCATATTCAATCTAACTTCTTTCTGCCCATCACCACCTTTAGTTTTAAAAAACGGAGTCTTCATTGAAGTCTTCTGAATGTCTTCACAACGAAACTGGATCCCAGCGACATCTGTCATTTGACGAAAGATTTTTGATTTTCTTTTCCTAATTTGTATTTGAAATATTGAGCATATATATATATATATATATATATATATATATATATATATATATATATATTATACACACACAAGAGTAGACAATATCTTAATGGGGTCCAAATATCAAAGACAGAATCTCTTCGGACATAGTGAACTCCTGCAGGTTTTTAGGATGAGAAAAGTACAGCGATCTGACCGGATTTCTCACTGAAGTCTCCTGGATGTCTTCACACCGAAACTGGATCCCGAAGGCATCTGGGATCTGACGAACGATTTTTGATTATATCTTCTTAATTTGTATTTGAAATATCGACTATATATAAATATAATATATATATATATATATAATATATATATATATATATATATATATATATATATATATATATATATATATATATATATATACACAAAATAGTAGACAATATCCAAAAATCCCTCCGGACATACTGAGCTCCAGTTAGTTTTTAGGATAAGAAAACTACAATGACATACATCCATTTATTTGGTGTAGACAAGCATTTTGAATCACTTTTTCATTCTTGCAACGGAAAAGAAATCGATTCTTCAGGAATGCCTCTCGTGTTCAAAGCAGAATGAATTGGGAGGCTTGCTAGCCGCACCATAAGTTTATGTCCGGATCTGCGGCTATCTCCGGTTCGATTCTCTTTCTGCAACCCCCGTCCAGGCCGTCCATTATTTTTCTCTTCAGTCTCCGATAGAGTTCAAGATTCCACAGTTGGGAAGGGGTTGATGTTCAAATTGGGTCTTGCTTGTGCAGCGCAGTTTAGAATGAGAGGCTTTCTCGCAATTCCCCCTCACAATTTTTTACACTTGATCCATAGGTCCACTTCATCTGGAACGGTTTCAATCCCGCAACAGCTAAAATGGTTTGTGGCTTCAGGACTCTCCGGGAAGTTTTGGCTGCAGGATTCTTCGGGAAGTCTTGGCTGCAGGATTCTTCGGGAAGTCTTGGCTGCAGGATTCTTCAGAAAGTCTTGGCTGTAGGATTCTCCGGGAAGTCTCGCAGCTTCAGCGTTTTCTTTCCAGTGAAGAATCTTCTGCTCTTTCATTCAGTTTATGCATGACTTGCCACTACTGAATGCGGTACTTGAGCATGTTACTTCACGTTTATAGTGAGTAGATAATCCCTGTAATGGCGTCCAAAGGAGCGAAGACAGGATCTTTCTGGACAAATTGATCCTCAGGAAAACTGTATTTGCTTCCCTCCATTCCATTTACGTTGTCTTCTAAAGGACTCATCATTTCCTCGAGAAGAAGGTTATCGAGCGTCGTCAGGAAAACTTCGGCTGAGTGATGGAATTACGCTTTAATATAAAGGCTGTGGCGGTGGAAATTTAAATTTATTCGGATACTCTGGAATTAATTATCAAATATTGATACAAATGATTTTCGCATTTTCACAATTTCTTCAGGTTTTCAAGTGTGAGCCCTCTTGTTTCAATTTTAGAAACACACGCAGAGAGAGAGAGAGAGAGAGAGAGAGAGAGAGAGAGAGAGAGAGAGAGAGAGAGAGAGAGAGAGAGAGACTGGGCTATTTATTTACAAAATAAAATATTAATAGAGAGAGAGAGAGAGAGAGAGAGAGAGAGAGAGAGAGAGAGAGAGAGAGAGAGAGAGAGAGAGAGAGAGAGAGACGGGCTATTCATTTACAAACTAAAATATTAAGAGAGAGAGAGAGAGAGAGAGAGAGAGAGAGAGAGAGAGAGAGAGAGAGAGAGAGAGAGAGGGGGGGGTATTTATTTACAAACTAAAATATTTGGAGAGAGTGAACTAAGATGAAACAAGTTACCTTTTTCCTTTTAAGGATAGAAAGAGAGAGAGCGAGAGCGGAGTGCGTATTCATTTAGAGACAAAAAAGAATTAAGAAATAGCCAACTAAGAAAAGTTACTTTTTCTTCATCGAACTTGATGCTAATAACATTAATTTATGACCTAGTCAATGTCATAGTATTATTGTAGCAGTAATACTTGGTCTAGTAGTGAGGAAGGTGTTACAGCAGTAGTAGTCGTAAAATATGTAGCCTTAGGAGCTGGTAAAAAGATGGAAAAAATATACCAGCATTTATAGTCTACGTATTTTATTTTCTATTTTAAGCGTATTATCAGATCATATTCAGTTGTATTAATTCCCTTAAACAAACCTCGTATCTATTGAACTCTCATTCCATTACAATTTCAATTTTTTATTACCTCCGTCAACGAGGTTGGAAGGAGGTTGTGTTTCACCCCCTGTTTGTGTGTTTGTTTGTTTTTTAGTGAACACCTTCCTGCCCACAATTTTAATCGTAGAGTAATGAAACTTTCATGAATTAACTGTTATGTAAAAAGGCTGAAATGATTGAATTTTGGAAGGGCAAGGTCAAATATCAAGGTCACGGTCAAGCAAAATGTCCGATTCATGTAATCTGTCAAAAGTATGGACATGGTTGTCACAGAGACCCCAAACTTGGTTCATATTTGACATTATGAAAATCCCCGCCAATTAATACATGTTAAGGTTGAAGGTCAACGTCGAGTCCATGGTCAAGGTCAAGCAAAAGGACAAATTCCGAGCATTAACCATACGGCCACAATTTTAATCGTAAAGTAATGAAAGTTGCAGGGATTATAAACTTTTCAGCAAAGAGCTTGAAATTATTAAATTTTGGAATGTCAAAGGTCAAGGTCCCTGACGAACAAAACATCCATATTGCGTAATCAGCCATAGATTTGGACATCGTTGTCACAGAGACTTCAAACTTGGTTCATATTTGGGTAGGAAAATCCACGCCAATTAATACATGTTAAGGTCAAAGGTTAAGGTCATCGTCGAGCAAAAGGTTGAGAAATAAATTGCTGTGGTGGAGGCCTGCACTCTATTGAGTGCCCCTCTATTTTCGTATAATTTGGCGCTAAAACTTATTTAGTTGAAGGATAGATATTACACCGCTCCCACATTGTATTAATTCAAAGTAAACCATTATATGACGCAAGCTACCTTAAACACAAGCAACAACCAATCACGGAAGAGCAAGACGTACGAAGCTAGTCAACACGAACAACCAATCACAATTGAGAATGACGTAGCCAGTTTGATTTGGGAAAAGACAAGCTTTTACTAATGGGTTTATGAACTGCTGTTTGCAGAATCGCTCACATTGTGTGCCACGTCAATCAATTTTTTTTTTATTCTTAGATTTTTTTTAATTATCTTTAATTATTTTTTCCTGGAATACATGTAGTCAATGTGTGGCGTAAAAAGTCTTAATCAGCTGTGTATTAGTTATTAATTTCCAATTTCCCGATATATATATATATATATATATATATATATATATATATATATATATATATATATATATATATATATATATACTGTATATATATATATATATATATATATATATATATATATATATATATATATATATATATATATATATATATATACTGTGTGTATGTATATATATATATATATATATATATATATATATATATATATATATATATATACTGTATATATATATATATATATATATATATATATATATATATATATACTGTGTGTATGTATATATATATATATATATATATATATATATATATACATATATATATATATATATATATATATATATATATATATATATATATACATATATATATATATATATATATACATATATATATATATATATATATATATATATATATATATATATATACATATATATATATATATATATATATATATATATATATATACATATATATATATATATACATATATATATATATATATATATATATATATATACATATATATATATATATATACATATATATATATATATATATATATATATATATATATATATATATATATGTAAGTATGTATGTATGCATATCTTACACCCGATCTGTGAAATTGCCCATTTCATGAAGTGGGCTAACCACTTGCCCATTTCATGAAGTGAGCAAACTACTTGCCCAGTTCATGAAATGGGCAAGTGGTTAGCCCACTTCATGAAATGGGCAAATGAACCCTCACCCATTTCATGAAATGGGCTGCCATGATGCATGGAAATATATCTTTGGTACAAAAAGAACTTTTTTATATAAATGAATCTCGCGCTGCTGCTCCAAGATCAAATCTTTCTGCACTTCAATGTCATACAATATTATTCAGAGAAATTCAAATAAATGATTGTTATAACGACCATAAAGTATTTGTGCAGGAAGGGGGAAAACTAACCAACACGAAAGGACTTTACTTAATGAAACAAGCTACTTTAAACACAACTTAGTGAAAGAAATATTACTACAACTGAACAGCAATAAATACGGACATACACAAACTGATTATATATTTTTTTTTCTTAGTATTTGGGTCAAAATAAGGAAACCTGATACAAATATTTTAAGTTGAAAAAAAATCTTTTGATAAAATAAAATACAATTTTTTTAAACAGCTGTTTTAATCATTAAAAATATAGGCAAAATTCACGTCTATGTAAGCAATGGTCATACATATCAAACAAATTTACAGTAATTATTTGTCAATATTGTCACATTATTTGTGGCTGTGGCAAGCACTGTTGCATCGAAGGCTAGCTTTCAAACAAGAACACCGCTTTGACAAGCAATTGCTCCTGCAAAGACATCTCTGGTATCCTTGGCCACCACACACACCTTCTGCTTGAACTAGTTCGCGAATACTTAACTGTTGTTTGGGGATATTTTCAGGCAAAAGTCCTTTGTACTGAACAAATTCGAATTGATTTCTGGCAAGTTTACCATTGATAATTCCAATTTGTGCCAATTACATAACCACTGTCTTCAACTGCTAATACAACACCAACTATGCTAGTGGGGGTGGGGAGGGGGGGTCTTCTTTACTACGGTTAAATTGAGACACCAGTACAGACACATTGTCTCCAACATCAACTGCTCGCATTGATCTAGTGCTGCGTACTAACATTCGTTGAGCTTGCTCCCTTTCTTGCCTTTTTTGCTGGATGCAGTACTTCGGTTGAGATATTTTCTTGTTCCATAGCAGGTTGCTGCTGAGAATCTGCAACTGGATGTGGTTCACGTTCAAATTCAGGGTCTACTGATATTAGGTCATCCCGAGCTGAATCTCCGGTAAGTGGAAGCCTTTCACGTTCTTCTTCAATACCAGACGATATTTTGCTGATGAATGCATCTGCTAAATTTGACTTAAGACAACATCTTGGCTTGTTGCCAGTGAGCGCTTGATAAGGAGTCATCTTGATCGCCTCATGATATGAAATGTTCATGGCCCACTGAACAAAACGGACACCATAACTCCATTTAGCACAATTATTGTCTCTTATCCATGCCATGAGCTTGAGTTTCATATCCCCATTACCTCTTTCAATAGATCCCTGACTCTGGGGATGCCGAGGACGCCCATTTACTAAGATGAGTTCAGGCCATAGTGAGGTTAGTCCTTGGATCACTTCAGCTGTAAATCCACGTCCATTGTCAGACTGAAGGATGTGTGGTGCACCTATATCCAAGAAGATGAAAAGAAGTTCATTGGCAACCTCAGCTGCTATCTTTGATTTCAGGGGACGAATTACATGAAACTTCGTTAGATACTCCATATAGTGCAGAATAAAGCGATAACTTCCATCCTTCATAGTCTGCATGTCGACCAGATCTACTTGTCCTCTTTCACTGAGATCTCTTACGGACAGTGGTCTGACCACACCTCCTGCTGCCGTTTCTTTTCTGCGACGCTTTTCAACAAAGCGCTCACATTGCACGATATATAGTGACACAATTGATCTTGGAACATTTCCATATTTTTCACACACCTCCTTGTAGGTCTTCTTATCGCCACCATGGCCGGTGTTAATGTGGGCTTGGATAATTCCTGACTGATTCTTTAGTTGCCATATATTTTCCATTCTTCTTTTTAACTGTTTCTATTTCACCAAAGGAGGCAATCTGAAAAGTTTGCCAGATGTGGTAGTGTTCTCTTTTAAGCGTCTGTCTAGTCTTTCCTCTCTTCAAAATGGCAATTACAGTTTTCTCATATTCAGTAGACCACAAGGTAGCACAACTTGCTATTTCTTCTTCCATGACTAAAGCTTGAAAGGGTTATACTTTGAAAATGCCAGCATATATTATGTTAAAAGTGTTTGTATTACATCACTTAATAAAAGACTTTAAAATAACTTTTTCTGGTTTAACAATTCGTTTAGAACAAATTTTAAGATTCATGCATGAAACTGATCATTTCATGAAGTGGGCTAACCACTTGCCCATTTCATGAACTGGGCAAGTGGTTTGCTCACTTCATGAAATGGACAAGTGATTAGCCCAATTCATGAAATGGGCAATTTCACAGATTGGGTGTAACATATATATATATATATATATATATATATATATATATATATATATATATATATATATATATATATATATACATATATATATACATATATAAATATACGTATATATATAATATAATATATATATTATATATATATATATATATATATCTATATATATTTATACACACACACACACACACACACATATATATATATATATATATATATATATATATATATATATATATATACACAGACATATATACATATACATATATATACATATACATATATATATGTATATATATATTATCTACATATATATACATATATATATATATATATATATATATATATATATATATATATATATATATATATATATATATATTATCTACATATATATACATATACATATATATATATATATACATATACATATATATATATATATATATATATATATATATACATATATATATATCTACATATATATACATATACATATATATATATATATATATATTTTTTTTTTCAATATTTAACTTAGCCGGTGATTATATAGCTGCAACTCTGTTGCTCGACAGACAACTCTACGGTAAAAACTCGCCAGCGATCGCTACACAGGTTGCGGATGTGCCCAACAGCGCCATCTGTCGTCCAGATACCCAGTTCTCAATGTAAACAAAGACTCAATTTTCTCTCTGTCGAGGTGTCGACAAGACGTACTTACTCGCTGTTGCTAAACTGGAGTTTTTTCACAATTAATTGGTGAAGTACTTTATTCTAGTTTTGAGCTTTCGCTGTGCAGGGTTTCTCTTCACACAAATCCTTGAACTCTTTTTGATAACGGATT
Organism: Palaemon carinicauda; assembly: GCF_036898095.1. Lineage (NCBI taxonomy): Eukaryota > Metazoa > Arthropoda > Malacostraca > Decapoda > Palaemonidae > Palaemon > Palaemon carinicauda. The sequence continues at coordinate 95,130,021 of NC_090737.1, read as the reverse complement.
CTTTGTTGATGACTTTTTGATAGTTTTTTGAATTTCCCTTTGACCAATTCAAAATGGCTGACCCTTCACAAGTCCCCAAATTTAGGAAGTGCAATGCTAGGGACTGTTCAAGGCGTCTTCCGAAGGCTTCTATCGACCCTCACACTGTTTGTTCCAATTGTCGGGATAAAACCTGTCAATTGGAAGATCGGTGTGAGGAGTGCGTTGGCCTTTCGGAATTCGATTTTATCGAATTTCAAAAGTATACACGTAGGCTAGAGAGAGATAGAGTTAGGAGAAGTTCTTCTCGTTCTATTGATATATCCTCTCCTCATGCCCCACAACCTATTCCTTCCCCTGTAGTGGTTGCTCCTAAGCCCCCTCCTGGCACTCAGGAACCTTCGATGGCTGATATGATGCGTGCCATCCAGGCTCTGGGTGAGAGAGTTGAGTCCCTTGCTAGTGACCGTAATCAGCTCATGGCGGATGTGAAGGAGCTTAAGTGCAAAAGTGCAGTGGGAAGTGCTAAAGTGCCGAGTGATAGTGTTGTGGATAGTGTTGCGCTTGAGGGTTCGTCTGTTCGTGCCTGTCGTCCTCCTAGTCCGGGACCTCTTGCAAGCTCCCAAGTCCAGGGGAGAAGCAATGTCGTACGACAAATGGGTTCGAGAGGCTTTAATCAGAGAACAGACGTTCCCTCCGTGGTATCGGGCGTATCTACCCAAGATCGCTCCTACCTAACTAAGACGAGAGAGCCCATTTATACCTCGTCTTCAGAAGGTGTTTCTCACAAGAAACCCTGGACCAAGGTCTCACGACCGTTAAAACGCAAGTCGGTCCCTTCAGCGCAAGTCCAACGGCCCGGTTGCAGCCACTGGGTCAGTTCGGACTCGCTGTCGTCATCCGATGACTGCTCACCGCCTAAGAGAGGCAAAGCGGTACCGCTTCGGACAGTAACCCCGTCTGTCGCCGCACCTGCTCCCGTAGACCCTAAGTGGTCTCTACTGCAAGACATGCAGTCTAAACTGACGTCTCTAATGCAGGACTTTCGTGCGGAGAAGGTTGCTGCCGCACCAGCTAGTGCAGTACCTAGCCTACAACCTTCCACACGATCGGTTGTGCGTCCGGTGGACGCTGAGGTAACCTTCTCACGCACACCAGTTGAGAGAGTTCCTCCTCCCATGCGTTCCAGTGTGATCTGCCAGCCGCATGTTGACGTTAAGAGACGCTCGGAGGTTGCCGTTGACGTTCTAGAGGTTCAACAACCGTCAGAGTTGCTTTGTTTTGACGCGGTGCGTCAACCTCCGCAACCCAGTGTGATTTCCACTGCGCACCCACATCAGTCCAGACAGTCTGGAGTAGACGCTGTGCGTCCCCGCGCTGCCATGGTTGTTGCCAGCTCACAGACTGGGCAGCAGTTCCATGACGTTGCGTCCAGCTCAGTCACGCATGCACCCGTGCGACCGGACTCAGCGAACCAGCCGTTACCCACTCCGTTGCCGTTTCCTTATCAGTTGTCGGATGAGGAACTTTCTGATGATGATGGTGCTGCACACATAGATGAACCACTATCAGATTTGGACGAGCCTAAGTCTACTCAACCCTCTTTGGACTTTAGAAAAGTTTTGGCCATCTTCAAAGAGTTGTTTCCGGACCAGTTTGTTTCTGTGGCTCCTCGTTCTCCGCCGTCAGAGTTTGTGTTAGGCATGCCGTCTACCACTCCTGCCTTTACTAGACTCGTCCTCGCACGCTCGTCCAAGAGGGCTTTGCGGGTGATAGGAGAATGGTTGCAGTCCAAGAAGAGTTTAGCGAAGACAGCCTTTGCGTTTCCCCCTGCTAGACTCTCTTCTAGATCGAGCGTCTGGTATGCCACGGGAGAAGTTCTCGGCTTGGGAGTTCCTGCCTCTGCCCAGGGCGACTTCTCAAGTCTTGTAGACTCTCCCCGCCGCCTTGCCATGAGACGCTCAAAGATATGTTGGTCATCTTCGGACCTGGACCACCTTTTGAAAGGTATCTTTAGGGCCTTCGAAGTTTTTAACTTCTTAGACTGGTGTCTAGGAGCCCTAAGCAGAAAGACCTCTCCGACAGAGAAGGAGACTTCCTTGCTCATTATGTCCTGCATGGACAAGGCCGTACGTGATGGGTCTAATGAGCTTGCTGCATCATTTGTGTCCGGAGTCCTTAAAAAGCGTGAAAACCTATGCTCATTCCTTTCAGCTGGAGTTACACAGTGCCAGAGATCTAAGCTTCTCTTTGCTCCTCTTTCCAAGTGCCTTTTTCCAGAAGCCCTGATTAAGGAAATAGCCGCTTCATTGGTGCAGAAGGACACTCATGATCTTGTTGCGTCCTCCACTCGCAAAGCTCCCCCTTTGCCTACCTTGTCAGCTAGACCAAGGATGGACACTCCAGCGTCCCGTTTTATTCCGCCCTTTCGTGGCAGAGCCTCCAGCAGAGGAGGTGCTGGTGCCGAAGTGAAACGAGGAAAGAAGAAAGGATCCAAGTCCTTTAAGGGCAGAGTCTGACTGCCCGCATCTTCAGACAGCAGTGGGAGCCAGACTCAAGAACTTCTGGCAGACCTGGGAGAAGAGAGGCGCAGATGCACAATCTGTGAAGTTGCTCAGAGAGGGGTACAAGATCCCTTTTGTACGGAAACCCCCTCTAGCAACGTCTCCCATCGATCTCTCTCCCAGGTACAGAGAGGAAGACAAGAGACGAGCCTTGAAACAGGAAGTGTCTCTTTTACTAGAGAAGGGAGCGGTGGTCAAAGTCTCGGACCTTCAATCTCCGGGATTCTACAACCGACTCTTCTTGGTGCCAAAGAAGACAGGAGGGTGGAGGCCGGTGCTAGACGTCAGTGCTCTGAATGTCTTTGTCACAAAGCAGACGTTCTCCATGGAGACCACAAAGTCAGTCTTAGCAGCGGTCAGAAGGGAAGACTGGATGGTCTCTTTAGACCTAAGGGACGCCTACTTCCACGTCCCCATCCACCCGGACTCCCAACCTTTTCTGAGATTCGTTTTCGAAAAGGTTGTCTACCAGTTTCAAGCCCTGTGCTTTGGCCTAAGCACAGCTCCTCTTGTGTTTACGAGGCTGATGAGGAATGTAGCCAAATTCCTTCATTTATCGGACATCCGAGCCTCCCTCTATTTGGACGACTGGCTTCTCAGAGCTTCTTCCAGTCGTCGCTGTCTGAAGGATCTAAAGTGGACTCTAGATCTGACCAAGGAATTGGGTCTCCTTGTCAATATGGAAAAGTCACAACTGGTCCCATCCCAAACTATTGTGTATTTAGGGATGGAGATTCACAGTCTAGCTTTTCGGGCTTTTCCGTCGGCCCCCAGAATAAGCCAAGCCCAGTTATGCATCCAGAACATGCTGAAGAAGGAACAATGCTCAGTCAGGAAGTGGATGAGTCTGGTAGGGACGCTATCATCCCTGGAACAATTTGTGTCATTAGGAAGACTACACCTCCGTCCTCTTCAATACCATCTAGCTTTTCACTGGAAAAAGGACAAGACGCTAGAAGCGGTCTCGATCCCCATTTCCGAAAAGATGAAGTCTTGCCTGACTTGGTGGAAGGACAGTATCAACCTAAGAGAGGGTCTTCCCCTGGCTGTTCAGACTCCCAACCACGTTCTCTTCTCGGACGCATCGGACGTAGGCTGGGGCGCGACATTAGACGGTCGGGAATGTTCGGGACTGTGGAACTCGAGTCAAAGGATCATGCAAGGAGCTGCTGGCAGTACATCTGGCCTTGAAAAGCTTCAGGTCTCTCCTTCGAGGCAAAGTGGTGGAAGTGAACTCGGACAACACCACTGCCTTGGCGTACATCTCCAAGCAAGGAGGGACCCACTCACTGACGTTGTACGAGATCGCAAGGGACCTGCTCATCTGGTCAAAAGGTCAAAACATTTCACTAGTAACGAGGTTCATCCAAGGCAACTTGAATGTCATGGCAGATTGTCTCAGTCGGAAAGGGCAAGTAATTCCAACGGAATGGACCCTCCACAAGGATGTATGCAAGAGACTTTGGGCCACTTGGGGCCAACCAACCATAGATCTCTTTGCAACCTCGATGACCAAGAGGCTCCCAATATATTGCTCACCAGTCCCGGACCCAGCAGCAATACATATAGATGCCTTTCTCCTAGATTGGTCGCATCTAGATCTATACGCATTCCCACCGTTCAAGATTGTCAACAAGGTACTGCAGAAGTTCGCCTCTCACGAAGGGACAAGGTTGACGCTAGTTGCTCCCCTCTGGCCCGCGAGAGAATGGTTCACCGAGGTACTTCGATGGCTAGTAGACGTTCCCAGAAGTCTTCCTCTAAGGGTGGACCTTCTACGTCAGCCACACGTAAAGAAGGTACACCAAAGCCTCCACGCTCTTCGTCTGACTGCCTTCAGACTATCGAAAGACTCTCGAGAGCTAGAGGCTTTTCGAAGGAGGCAGCCAGTGCGATTGCTAGAGCAA
>NC_090737.1:95110571-95113071 GCF_036898095.1 Palaemon carinicauda | reverse complement strand
GTAAAGACAATGACCCGACGATGACCTTCAAGATAAGGTTGGAAGTGTTGTAAAGAAGCTACGATCGCGTAAAGCTCCTTCTCCACCGTAGCCCATCTGGTTTGTGCTCATCTGAAAAATCTCGAGTGATAGGCTACTGGTAGGTAATGCAGTGTTGGAATACAGCTGGTGTCATTAGGAGCATAAGATTGCAGAAGTACAGCTCCATAACCTGTGCCACTGGCGTCTACCTGTAATAAAAATTCCTTTGAGAAGTCTGGTGCCCTTAAAATTGGTTTAGAGATCAAGATACCTTTAAGCTGATTGAAAAGATTGTCTAATTCCTTGGTCCAAACAAAGGTTACTTTGTTAGATAGTAGTGCATATAATGGAGCAGCAAGAATTGCGAAATTTTTAATGAATTTGGAATAATAAGAGACCATACCTAAAGAGGTCTTAAGTTGAGATTTTGAAAGGGGTACAGGTATATTCATTACACTCTCAATATTAGCATCTTTTGGCATTATTTCTCCACTGCCCAAATAATGACCAAGGTATACAACCTTAGCTTGCCCAAATGAACTCTTGGCTAAGTTGATGGCGAGACCTACAGTACGTAGTCGTGTAAACAGTTTTGAGAGTGTGTGCAGATGTTCCTCCCAAGTCATGTTTGCTATGACTATATCGTCCAAGTATACATAGACATTAGGTAAATCTCTGATTACCTCTGCCATCAGCCTCTGAAATCTAGCAGGGGCATTAGAGAGCCCAAAAGGCATAACCACATATTCAAATAGGCCAAAGGATGTTACAAAAGCAGAGATTGATTGGGCCTTTGGGGTCAGTTTTACCTGATAGTACCCTTTTAGTAAATCAATCCGAGTCAAAATCTTTGAATTACTTATATTGTCTAAAATATCATTGATCCGTGGCAAAGGAAAAGAATTTTTAATGGTGACCTTATTCAGTCTGCGGTAGTCTGTACATAGTCGTAACTTACCGTTTGCTTTAGGTACAAGTATATAAGGTGAAGCCCAAGGGGAGGTACTTGGGACTGCTAACCTTGTGATCTATCAAGTACTGTACCTCTGACCTTAAGGATTCAAGCTTCTTTCCTATCGCTCTGTAAAATGGTTGTCTGATGGGCTGTGTTCCGGCTCCAGCAAGATGTCATGTTGAATCAGGTTACAGGTTCCTGGATCATCAGTGCACAAGTCCTGAAAACTGGTGAGTAAGGAGTTTAGTTCTTTGCTTTCATTTGTAGACAAGTGTGATAAGAAGGAGTCAAGCTTACCCATTATCTCAGAGTTAGTTAAATCACTAATAGTAATCAGTTCTGGTTCTTCATCAGGGTCTTCATTAGTAGTAACAGGATAGTCATCTTTAGACCTAAGAGTTGAGGTAGTCACCAATGTTACTCGAGGTGGTCCACTATTTACTCTACTTTGGTACCGCTTCAACAAGTTCACATGAACTAATTGTGTGTCCTTCCTCCTATCTGGGGTACTAATTACATAGTTTACCTTAGAAAGACGATCTAGGACTGTATATGGGCCGGCAAACTTCTCTCTCAATGGAGCTCCTGGAATTGGATGGTATAAAAGTACCTGGTCACCTTTCTGGAACTCCCTTAACCTGGCTTTCTTGTTCCCCTGTTGCTGCATTACTTGTTGCGAGGAAAGGAGGTTAGAACATACCAAATCATTTATCTGATGAAACTTACTTTTAAGGTCTTTAATATATTGCAACGTGTTAGTGGTCGACGACCAAACAATGCCTCAAAGGGAGATATCCCTGTGAAATCATGTGGAGTGCATCGAAAAACATACATTAGGAGATCGAGGTCCTCATCCCAATGATTTGCCGTTTCACTGCTGTACTTACGCAAAAGGTTCTTCAAGGTTTGATGGAACCTTTCCAGGGCACCATTTGTCTGTGGATGATATATAGAGGAGTTAACATTATGAATATTCAATGTATGCATAGCTTGTTTGAAGACATGGCTTGTAAAATTAGTTTCCTGGTCACATTGTAACTCATAGGGAAATCCTAAAACAGTGAAAACCTTCCTAAGGTTAAGTAATATAGTCTTTGCATTTATGTTTTTGATTGCAAATGCCAAAGGGTACCTTGAAGTGGGACACATAGCAGTCAGTATGTATTCATTCCCTCTCTTAGTCTTTGGTAAGGGACCAACGCAATCTATGATGAGTTTGTAAAAAGGAGTTTTGGGTACTAGTACGTTCTGGAGTGGTGCTGGCGGGATTCTCTGGTTAGGTTGACCTGTAACCTGACAATGGTGACATGAAGCAACATAGCTCTTAATATCTTTACCAAGGCCTGGCCAATAATAGTCTTCACTTACTCTTTTGTAGGTCTTGTTGACCCCTAAGTGGGATTCTGCAGAATGAGCGAGGTCTAACAAGGAAAGTCTTAGAGGTTGAGGAATGACTATTTGGTGGCAATCCCTCCAAGTATGGTTAGAATTAATCTGTGGCGACCAGAAATGCCTGCAGAGAAT
>NC_090737.1:95107450-95110071 GCF_036898095.1 Palaemon carinicauda | reverse complement strand
AATCCCTATGTGAATTATGGTATATATTCTAAATTTATACTTGTCTCTTACCTTGGAGTGTACTAGAATTGAAGCAGACAGCTGTACAAAAACCTTAACTTAAAGACATAGGGTAATGTATAGAATTTAACAGTATTAAGGAAAAAAATTGCTGAGATTGACCGTTGGAAATCAGAACCTAGGACAGTTTCTTTTCAGTCAAAGCTACCATTTCAGCTCGTCACACTAATACTAAATTCTCAAATGCTAATAATTAATTACTTTGTGAACAGCTAATTTTTTCTACTTGATATTCAGTAATTTAAAAAAATCATAGGGGAAAGCCTTAGATTTATGCTCAGGGATACCGAATCTTGAAATCCATCCAGAGAGTAAGGCAGATGTACATGAGGCGAACGTTGCAGTTTCCATGGGAATGGCTTCAGGCCAACGAGTGGAGCGGTCGATGACGGTAAACAGGTAACGATGTCCTTGTGATGTGGGTAGGGGGCCTACAACGTCGAAGTGAATGTGTGCGAAACAACGCTGAGGTTGAGGAAAGGTGCCCACTCCTGAATCCGTGTGTCGATGTACTTTGGAAGTTGGGCAAGAAGTACAGGCGCGGACCCAATCCTTAGCATCCTTAGAAATGCCGTGCCAAATGAACTTTGCCTTCAGCAGCTGTGCAGTAGAACGGCACGAGGGATGTGAAAGGCCGTGAATGAAATCAAACACCTGTCGGCGCATGGGAGCAGGAATCCAAGGTCGCGGTCTACCAGTACTGACGTCACAGAGGAGGGTGGTGTTGGAGTTTTCGAGGGGAAAGTCTTCCCAACGGAGGGACGTGCAGGATGTCCTACAAGCTTGATACTCTGGATCCTGTCGTTGGGCTTCAGCCAGGGCGTTGTAATCCAATCCCAGTTGAACGGCAGCCAACGTGTTTCTTCACAGGGCATCGGCAACGGGATTCATTTTCCCAGGGACGTATTGAAGGGTGCAATTGTATTTAGCCACGGCGGAGAGATGTCGGCGTTGATGGGCGGACCAGGCGTCAGACTGTCCAGTGAAGGCGTGCACCAGAGGCATGTGGTCTGTGCGAATGACGAAGGGCGTACCTTCTAAGAAATGGCGAAAGTGACGGACAGCCAAGTGAACCACCAGCAATTCTCGATCGAAGGTAGAATAACCCGATTCTGCCTTGGACAGTTTTCTGCTGAAGAAGGCCAAAGGGCAGGGCGAGCCTTTGACCACCTGCTCGAGTACTGCACCAATAGCGACGTCGCTGGCATCGGTGGAGAGAAGGAGAGGGGCTTGTGGGATAGGAAAAGTGAGAGCCGCAGCAGTTGATAGGGACTTCTTTGCATTGCAAAAGGCTGCTTCTTGAAGGGGACCCCACTTCAGGTCCTTTGGCTTGCCCTTGAGGGAGGCGTAGCGGGGGAGCAAGAGTGGCGGCAATGGCTGGCAGAAAACGGTGATAATAGTTGATCATGCCCAAAAATTCCTGCAGAGCTTTGACGGTCGAGGGCGCAGGGAAGTTCTGAACGGCTGCTACCTTCTCAGGGAGGGGATGGACTCCTTCAGGAGTGATACGGTGCCCTAAGAACGACACTTCGTTGGCGCCAAAGGTACACTTGTCGTACCGGACTACAAGGCCGTTTTGTTGCAGGCGGTCGAGCAGGATGCGCAGGTGACGGAGGTGTTCCTCTTTTGAGGAGAACACAAGTATGTCATCCACATAACATACACAGAAAGGGAGGTCCCCTAAGATGCCATCCATGAGATGTTGAAACGTTGCCCCAGCATTACGAAGGCCAAAACAGGAGTAATTGAAGGTGTATGTACCAAACGGAGTGGTGATGGCGGTCTTGGGGATGTCTTCTGGGTTCATAGGCACCTGATAATACCCCTTCAGGAGGTCGAGCGTAGAGAAAACCTTCGCTTTGTGCAGGTAGGAGGTCACGTCGGCAATGTTTGGGAGGGGGTAGTGATCCGGTTCTGTTCGCATGTTCAGGCGCCTGTAATCCCCGCACGGACGGAGGGAGCCGTCTTTCTTCAGAACGATGTGTAAGGGTGACGACCATGGGCTGGAGGCCTTTTGGCAAAGGCCCATTTCCTCCATTTCGGCGAACGTCTGTTTGGCGGCTGCCAATCGTTCCGGTGCCAGACGTCTGAATTTTGCGAAGACTGGGGGTCCCGTCGTCTTGATATGGTGATAAATACCGTGCTTGGCAGGAACCGTGGGCGTTTGGCGAAGTTCTGGACGGAAAACTTCCAGGTACGACGTGAGGAGGTGGGCGTAGGCATCCGTGGGTGCGCTGATGTGGAGAGCGAGGTTAGAGCGGGCGGGTTTGAAGAGGTGTCGACAAGTACGAGTCTGCGTTGACCAATCGTCGGTGGCCGACATCGACCAGAAGGTGGAAATGAGAGAGGAAATCTGCACCGAGGATTGGCATTGTGACGTCAGCAACGAGAAACTTCCAATTGAATTTACCGTTTCCGAACGATAATGTGAGGTTCTCATAACCATAGGTGGGTATCGCAGATCCGTTGGCAGCTACCAAGCGGACGTCGGCAGATGTAGACAGACTATGTCGCGCCTTGAAGAGTTTCCTTAGCAAAAGAGAACGACAAGCACCCGTGTC
>NC_090737.1:95092450-95099950 GCF_036898095.1 Palaemon carinicauda | reverse complement strand
AGAAAGGTAGCTGGAGCGGACTTGGTCCTAAAAAAAATTGAGATAGGATCTGCCTCAGAAAAGATGATTGGTTGGTAAACCTAAGGAAAGTAGATCAATTGATGAAAGTTCCAACGCAGAGAAGTGGAGAGGGGATGGAAAAAACTGCCATCGAATAGTACAAAACATGCTTGGAAAGAAGTTGTTTAAAGAGCTTCACTGGGACGCAGAAGAAAAAAATATAACACTGATCTAAATAATATCAAAGGAAAGGGTAGCCACCGTACAACTAAAACGGGTACGGAAATAATGTGACTGTTGGAACTTCGGCAGATTTTTTTTGCCTATGATTAAAGAAAAAATTAAATAAATTAAAAAAAAAAAAAATAACAAGGACCACTCAGAGAAACTGCCTTCGCCAAGCAAAGCAGTCCTGTTTTGCTCTTCACTCCACTGCGTATTTTTATTTCGATGTATTAGCTTCAAAGTCTATGGATTTGGCAGAGGTTATACTCCATATGATAATGTCCAAGTTTCAATGATGTTGGCTCTGTAGTTTTTTGCGTAATGTTCAAAAATGAAATAAATTAACCAAATATTTGTCATTTACTTAAAATTAACATTATTTTCAAAGTACTGTTGTGTATTTGTACTTTGATGTACTTCATCCAAAATGTTACAATTTTGTCTTTAGGTCGAACTGGGTACAGTGGTTTCTGCGTAAAATTTTCATAAACAAATAAATAAACGACGACACCGGTGAATCCCTTCGCATATTTTGGCGAAAGCAACTTACACACCACAGTTAACTAATGTCGGAAACCAATAAAGCCAACAAAACTATAGTAAATGTTATTAAAAAAGAATGACGTCAGGCTTTTAAAATTCCAAAATACTAAGAAATAGACTTAACAGTTTGATATAAACTGAACATCGAAAACTGTAAAAGAAATAAGATGTTTAATGTGGATTTCTACATTAATAATCTAAATGTTGTATATATTTTCAAGGTCAAAGTTCATAGATTTAGAATAAGAAATTAAAGAATGGAACACAAAAGAAGAAAATCGACGAAGCTATGAATCATTGGTAAAATCAAGAATATGAGCAAAGTTAGACCTAAGAAGTTCATTGATAAGGAGGAAATAGGGAGTAGGTGAGATAACATAAGTGAACAACATCACTAGAACTATATAAAAGAAAAAAAAAGTTGTTACTGTATACAAGAGCAACTCTAGTTAAGTTCAAATAGAGTCACAACATTTTTTAAAAGTAACTACTTTGTTGAAGTCTAGGTATTGAAAACTACAAAGATAGTTAGAGTTGAGTTTCAAATGCTTTCTACGATGGTGTCAAAACATAAGACCTCTGGGGAGCAGTTGGAGGTTTTTGTCACCTTCTTCCTCCGAGATAGATTAATCTGGAAATTTTCCTGATAACAGCATAACCGCAGGATTTAAGTTAGTCAGAAATAAAAGTGAAGAAGAAGCCAGTTCGTACATAAACTGATAAATTAATTGGAAGTATAGTTAAATGTCTACAAACCACTGGGCTCCAGCTATGAAAATGTGCGTAATGTGAATGTATTTATGAATGAATGCAAATTATTTAAGAGCGCATTCAAGTGATATCCCATTAACGGTATTTACATAATTCTCAAGAAAACTTAATGGAATTTCATAGTGATATAAGTTTCAATTTATACGGAATTGCTGTTTTGAATAAAAGTGTTGCTATTAATTATCATTTCGAGCATATATGGCAAATAACTTGATCCCGAAAATAGATTGCCTATAATCTTCAGAGTAAAAGAGCAAATGGAATGAAATATAAATTTACGTCAAATACTGAGAAATGTACGTGCTAAATTGCAATAAGGTATGGGGCTTCAAATAGTATTACTCTCCTTTAAACATAAAAGCATTTGCACTAATATCATTGCTTTATCAACCAACATCACATGGCATATTCCAGCTCCCAATGGCAACTATTGGGAAGGGGAAGGATGATGATATCAAAACTACTCTTTTCGAAATGTATAGCATCGCCATACACTCAACAGCTCAAGGTAATAAAACGCAGAATTCACTCGTATCAAACAGATGCTTTACGCTTGTGTGTGTATATATATATATATATATATATATATATATATATATATATATATATATATATATATATATATATATATATATATAAGAAGCGTATCATTTCCTGAGACTTTTATTATAAGAACACAAATAACACTGGTGAATTGCAGTGAATTTTCAATAATATATGACAAATTTAATATATTGATCTATACCGTGAAACGGAAACTCGCTGTAAAGAACTTTATCAAGAAAAAACACAGCAAAGCAGATCTTTTAGAAGTTTTACAAAGAGTTAACAAAATGATAAAAACTCATTCCCACCAAAGTGCATGGCATGAGAAGTGGAGGTATATTCTCATGCAATGGGAACATTCAAATTACTCCCTGGAGTACTGCAAACAGAACTTAATTATCTTACTTCCTGCCAAATTTTGAGCTTAGTTTTCTGCGGTGAAGATTTTAAAAAGATTTATGAAAGCGTTACGCATTTTTTCCCAGATTTGCCAAAATTGAAATTGCTCCCAGGCTCCTAGTAAAAAAAAATCTCAACTTTCTTTACATCTGCCAAATATTCAGTCTCGAGAAAAAAAAAAAAAAAAAAAAGATAAAAATAAATCACGGGTCTATGCAACCCCGGCAAACATTATCTTTGATGAAATTCTGATGAGTTCTCAGTTTTCAGTTTCGAGAAAGAAATTAAATTGATTCATCCTCCCACCTCTCAAACACAGCTATTCATAATATAACCTCAAATGACCAGAAGAATAATTTAAGATTAAGTAGACTTGTGCTATATACAGACAAAAATACAACCAAATGGACCTTTTATACTATATCATTTTCCTGCGATGTGTCACAACATTAGTAAAAAAAAAATGTATATACAATAAATCTAAAGTAACTTATCAATGCAACTTTTTTAATAAAACAAAGTATGTTAAGGAATAAAATATACTTTTTTTTCATGAGTATAGCATATCCATAAGTTTTAGGGTTGTGGTAGCCCATTAGAAATGTCCCTGCTTTACAATCTGTTAGGCAGGAGTTCGAGAGCTGTCCAAGCTTGAAAGTTTCTTGTAGCGTCTGCAACTTTGCCATCCTCATGAGTTGACGAGTATGAGTATAGAAGCAAATAGGTCATCAGCAGCCATTGCTGATCATATGCATATGAATAGAAAACAAGCACGTTGCATGCGCACAGGATTCCCCTCTAGCACTCATATGTACATCTGAGGTTGATAAATCCCTTCAAAGAGATCCTCCTAGAATTAGTACATGGGGCAAATGATGGCCTTTAAAGGTAAACCCTAACAAAGCTCAAAGTATTGTACCGAACACGTTTCATACAGGCTTCTATCCTGTATCCTTATTGCATTTTTTTTATCTCTGGCTCTACCCCATACTGATAACAAGCTTTTTTAGCGTGCCTTCGTATGTGCAGGTCTGTTAAAATTTTTGTGACATTCTTGCTCGGAACCGTTTGTATGTAAATTTTATATTTGTTGCATATAGGTTACTCGCATTCACTTGGTAAGAACCTCCTGGCACATTGGTGACCCCTGGAGTGATCAGCTTTTTTTTTCTTTTTTTTTTTCTTTTTGGTTACCCATCGGCACACACTACCCTTGATATGATGCCTCCCACCGATCATGACTCTGCGACCCACAGTACATAGTTGTAACTGTCGCCCATTGTCCTTAGAGAGCCGTTCGCTTGGTTCCAGCGTGCTGGAGTTCAGTTCTGCATCAAGGACGTGACTCGCTAAAGAACCAAAACAAACAATGTCCTCATGGAAATCCCCGAGGACACTTTCCCAGAAATCTCCAAATGGGTTTCCGTCCAACGGGACGGCCCCTCAGCGTATGACTCCCTTAAGAAATACCTCCAAGAACAGTACTCTTATCACTAGCCGGCCTTATCACCAAGCTTTTTCAGCTCTCTCAACATCTTTTGTGGTCCAAAAGACTTTGCTCGCTCAGAAATGACCAGTGTTGCTCGCTTGACTGACCATCCTCACCTCAAGCCTCAAACTTCTATTTCCCTCTGCACTATAAGTGGGGAATTCAGTCAACAAATGCCCATTGTCAAGGCCAGCCAGTAGAAACTCATGAGGCATCTGAGAGTGACCTATGGGAACATGACAAAGAGTAATATCCTATCTTCGGGGCATCACGTAATACCTCCAAGAGGATATAACATTCACAATTTCTCTCATCTTAATTTTAACTGCAGTTTCTCTCATCTTATTTTTAACTGCAATTTCTCTCATCTTATTTCTTACTGCAATTTATCTCATCTTATTTTCAGTTAAAACTATCCCAATGCTGTTACCAATTATTATGAATGAAATTCTGCTCCAGTTACATACTGACCATTCACCTTTAACACTGGTGATGAGTTGGGGGTGAATTTGCCTACTATCTTTTTTACTTTCCTCCACACTGAAGATGGTGGGATTCTACTGTTAATGTAGGAAACAAAAGACACCCAAGACTGGCGCCTACCTTCCTTCATTGCATGACAGAACTGTGGTCACATTCCCTATATATTATTAAGTTCTCGTGTGTACGGTGCCTACGTAATCGAGTCACAGATTTTCTTATGGGTCTGTGCAAAGCGGGTAGTTGTGAAACCACCAGATGACTGGTCACCATTTGAATAGCCCTGTGGTTTTTGGAATTGAATTAACTCCTGCTCTTTGTAGTTCCTTGCAGTAAGACTATGGCATCATCGAATCATCTACAATTTCAAAATGTTCTACACTCCCCTTAATATCCTTTAGCTCCCGATATTTATTCCAGACCACCCTGTCAAGATTCCATTGTGGCGATCTCTGCAACAGACCATAGTTCGTATTTATAATCATTGGAGCATGACCATCTAACATTCTCCATTCAAAATCCAGAAGGCAGTTAGAGCTTGCAACTGAAAGGTTATTGCATGATAGGGTACCTGTCTGAACATGAAAGTGTGTGGGTTCTCCTGTATGAAGGAGTCCCACATCTTCATTTTCCACAATTTATGAAATGATATTGCCCATTGCGTTTCTAGAACATCGCCTCATGAAGGATGTCTGCTATTCAAATCTCCCAATAAGAAAAAAGGTTCAGGAGTTGTTGCATCACCTCTACTAAATCATCATATGAGAGTTCATTCAAAGGCAAGTAAAGAGAACAAATTGTATATTATCTTCCTATATCAATCTGTAAAACCTTTTCCTACAGAGGTGTACGATTAGACAAAGATATTTGGGGAACATTTCGACAAACATATATAACACTTCCGCCATGCCTCCCTACTCGTTGATCATATGGTGTCCTGTAGCTGATATATTCGCAAGGGCAAGGAGTATTACCATTAAGTTTGCTCTCCTGTAGACATAATTATGGGCGAATGCTCATGAATGAGGAGCTAAGTTCTTCATATTTAGCCCTCAGTCTTTGACAATTCCACTGTAAATTTGAAGAGAAAGTAAAGTTTAATTATAGGAAGATTTCTTAGAAGTCTTCCTATCAGAGTTTTTAGAATTAATAGGAATCTTACTCTTTCAAAATGTAGGTCTTGCTATGCTGGTTTAAGGTTTTTCTTAACCGGCTTCTTATTTGTTTGTCGAGGGGGATGGTGCACCTCGACATTAATTGTTGATAGATTTATATTTTTTGGAAGTTCATAATATTTTTCAGATAGAATATCCTACTTATTTGCTTTACAAATTTTTGTATTTCTTGTTGGAGGGGAGAGGGATGGTGGTCTCGTTATTTTTCGACTTTAAGATGGAGAGCTATTATGATTATGTACCTGCATCATGACAGGTACATCGAGTAGCTCTCTAGCATACGATTCTTGCCCTAGATCTGACAATGATGCTGCCCGAGATGAGAGCCTTAGTCTGTTCATCTGAGGTGTGGTAGCTAAAGGAGAAGGTGGTGCCCTTTTGACGAAAGGCACGAAATCTAAATTACGAGGCTTGGTAATAGCCTTAGGGGTTTGATTCAGCAATAAGAAGCTTTACATTACCTGATCTAACTTGTGTTCTCATTTTTCCTAGATTTGCTGTATCCTTAGATTTTAATGCCTTGGCATGACTTGATTTTGGTTAGAAGTCGCCTAGTATATACCACACTGATATGCTCTACATTCAACTTCTGAACTGCTGCTTCTTCTGATTGATATTGAGGTCATTTCCTGTTAGTTGGCTTGTGATTCTGGCTACAATTAGTACACCTTGCAATATTAGCACAGAGTCCATGCTCAGGATCAAAACAATTGTCACAGATCTTTACGGTTTTACATAACTTAGATGGATGACCAAATTTGAAATAATTGAAGCACTGCAATGGTTTCTGTTTATACATTCGAACTGGTATTCTCTCATTTTCAATGTATAAATGAGAGGGTACATTATGTTCTTCAAAAGAGAAAATCAGTAGTTATGGGAATCTTCTAAATCTTTCATATTTCTTTTCGGCACATATCTAACATTTCATCCTCGCTTAAACCATATAGGTCTTTATTAAAAATTACTCATCTTCCACAGCTAGAATTCCAATGGGGTTTGATATCCACCATGAGATTTTCTTCAATTTTTATACCCTTTAACATAAAAGATTATGTTCTAGATTTTCCGAATCTAGAAATGTTTCCACGCTGTATGGTACCCACTTTCCTTTATATTATCTTACTGAATATAAAGTAATTAAATTCTTCTGTCTTAGGTGTTACAATTAGCCACATTGGTGGCTTATGCTTTCTTTCAGATATCAGATTTACTTTGGTGTCAGCAAACTCGCTGACACCAGTCACTGGGGCAATATACATCCAGGTTTCCGGGAGCTGCATTTCATAGCGATCCGGCAATCTCACAATTATCAATTTATGTTTTGGAAATCTCACAGACTGCATTGAAAGCTTCCTCGTGATTACTGAGAGAGATCATGCTTCCCATTTCTCATTATTTTCTTTGAAATTCATCCTTATTTCATGAATTTCACCATAATTTTTAAAAGAAAGTATTAAAAGTCATCCCCGATGCTTCATTCGAGCAATTTATTGGTATATCCCACATATGGATAACCTTTATTTTCCTTACATTTCCAACGAGTTTTTGAGCATTTGAAGAGCTGTCCTTATTAGTTCATTGGTCATCAACGGAATTTTCCTTGATTAGACTAGCAGAGGTCATCAACAGTGCCGGGGCGAGTCAGCCTATCCAGGGGAGGGGGAGTCATAGTCAGCAGAATTTCGTAAGAAAGAAAGTATCATATTTGATTTGTATATGTTTAATTCACCTGCTCGAGAATAATAAGGCATCACACATTGAAAAGGAAATTAGCACTCTCCAATACTCTCCAATATCGACACAATGAGAGTATACTTCCCAGATGGTCCACTCCATACACTGCCCGCAAGATAGCATCAAAACAGATTT
>NC_090737.1:95072450-95087450 GCF_036898095.1 Palaemon carinicauda | reverse complement strand
CGTCCTAATAGTGTTGTAAAGTGTCCTCAAGGGCCACCAAAGGGTCTGGAAAAGGTAAGTTACCTTTCCATCTGTATGGTAAAATGGTCAATCACCAGTGACCCACACAGAGCATGAAGCCATTCTGCTTCGCAAGGATGCACGGACTGCTCCGAGACTACGGCTTGCCCATGGTAGCTGATGGTGTCAACCAGTACATTCCTCTTGCCTGGAATGAACCTCACTGACAGCTCTACAGTGTCACACACTCCCCAGATGAACACCAGCTGCATAAGCTCCTAGAGACAGTAAGAGCCAGTACCTCCTTGTTTATCAACATAAGCTAAAACAGTAATTTATTCGCTCATCAGTACTACAGAGTGACCTATCAAAATACATTAGAATGTTTGCAGTTCTAAAAGTAGGCTACTGCTTGCCTTTACAACGGGTTCAAATATAGGTGGAGTTCCTCGAGAAACCATATCCCCAAATTGGTTTGCTCTTCCCAATTGTGCACCCTACCTCTCACTGGATAAGTTCAAGAATAGAAGCATCTTTGTAGGTGGGGAGTGGAGTGAAGTTCCCCTCTTGAGTTTTTGCTGACCAGCCACCAGGAGTTATTATCTCATCCCTCCTGCTTCACTGGAACATGCTAGAATGGGAGATCTGGCTGCTGTTCATTGACTGGCTGCTAACCATTGACCCTTCAGACACCACTGAAATGACCATGGACGAAGATGCAAGTGTGGAAAAAGTTTCTCTGAGGAAAGATGTCCAAAAAACCCTGCCACTGCAACAGCAGGAGTTCTAGCTTGAACAAAAACAGCTACCCTACTCCTCTGAGCTTACTAATTCTATTGTTTGATAAGAAGACTATCTGCTGTCATTTCTATCACCATGCCTAGATACTTCATTCTCTGCTTGGGCGTGCCCCTCAACTTTTTCCAATTTATCACAATCTGCAAATCACGACATACGGAGAGGGGGTCTCTCTTGATTTTGAAGTATCTACCAATGGGAAGAGGACAGAACCACCCATTCATCAGGATACCTCAAAAGATATATCCTGTTTAATTGGGACCAAGCTGAGGGCAGATAGTCTGGGATCCTACCCTCATCAATGTGTAAAATAAGGGTTTTGAAATTAGACCGCTGCCATATTTCATTTGACCCTATAGGCATCTTTAGCAGGTTAATGGACACCTTAAAAGTGATGCTGGACATTTTTATTCAGAATGGGCATATTCTCTAGAAAGCCTTTCTGTAACAACATTGCATATTTAAGAAAATATTATCTTAATAGTATGGGAAATAGAAACTAATGAAACTCCTGAGAAAAAAACTCAATTTTTATATACTACTCTTACTATACACATTACATGCTGATTAGTTGACAGGTGGTATTAAATGAGGTCAAATGGTTACCATAAAGACGAAATTTTGCAATTTTCAAGTTTTACTCAAATAAAGTGACTATAATAAAGTTTCTAACAAAATAACTATCAATATAGCAGCTTGGAATAATTCTAAAGTATCTCTAGACAACTTTATAGAATATTTTCATGATCGTCCCAGTAATTTTCTCACTAAAATCTTTAACACATTCTCAAATATCCATGCTCAATATACCTATCAAAATAATGGTAAAACACAGAATTTAAACATTCAACAATTCATTATTTCAATGTTTGTTGAATATTTTACTGAGGAGAAAATTATAAAAATACTAAAATCGAGTTTAATAGGTTTCTTTAGTAGTACCCACTGTAATATCCCAATAGGTGGTAGATGACCAGTTAAATGTTTATGGAGCACAACACACGAACTGTGGTTGGAATTCTGGAAAATCAGATTATTGCATTTTTGGCTAAAAGACTATTTACTTTCAAATAATTTTGTTTTTTATTATGACAATCAGTTTCATGGCTAAAAAATATTTTTTTTTTTTTCATTTGCACAAGCATATCATGTCCCACAAGCAACCATTTCCTAGACTAGGTATGTATCTAATTATTCAAAAAATTATAGTGGAAGGTATTTATTTAAGTATCCCATATACTGTAAATTCACACTTTTCTATGATTTACAAGGACTAGATTATCAGTTTCCTAATATTTGATACGGTAGCTGTAATTAAGTGTATGCTGTTTGTATGTATGTTTTTATTTCTTCGTCTGCTCAAATACATATTCACAATTCTTATTCTATGATTTTGCTGATAGATGCGTAAGTGCCAGAGATGATAACTAAATGGGCCAAGAGTGTAATATTTTCCCAGAAAAATACATAGGTAGGAATGTATAATGCTAGCCGCCACTTGCTCATATCTTGCTCATATGTGTCCATTTAGGATATGCAGTAAGTAACCTAGAATAGTCATGAAGGCATGACTATTAAAATTAACTTCATACCTTGTGTTGGTCAGAAATATGAAAAAAATAAATCATGAACCATGCATAAAGAACTGACTGACTGTGCCAGAGATTAATATATAGATCAGGAATAAGAAATTTTATAGAGCGCAAGTTCTTCTCCAACTAATTAAAGTAAGATTGAGCACCTGAAGATGAGACAGGAGAATAAAACTCGAAACATGGCAAGATGAGATAATTCAAAAACTTTTTCATAAATGATTGATCACCAAAAAACTTAAAACTTTACAATAACCACTTTTTTGTGCAATTAAAGAAGAAATGGATCAAATGTGTTTCTCAAAGGTAAATTTATCATAAAGAATCTCTTCTAAAATTTCAAGAATCTTATAGTTAAAGAAACCTTATCAATGCTGAGATCTGGATGTTGAGGAGCCACCGTCCTCAACCTACTTACAATCATACCGAGTTTTCTTAGGGTTTAACATCATGCCACAATTCAACTCCACGAACTAGTTTTAGATAGATCTCTATTAAGGGATTCACCATATCTATATCCAGAAGAGGAAATTGAAGCAGAGAGAGTAGCATAATCTGCTCATGCAACGAGCTTGTTTTCTAGGCCAAACCACATATATCATAGGAAAAGTAATGGGCCAAGAATACTACCCTGAGAAATATAAGATATCACATTTCTATGGTGCCCATCAACAACAACTATTTGCAATCTATTACTTGAAAGGTAAAATTACAGTTTCAGCCAAATTCAGATATCCAGTCTAGAAATGTATTTTTTCAAGTTTTGATACTGCGTTTTCAACAAATTCGTCGTATGTGTGCCGTAAGTAACCATATTTAGAAATACAATAACAGGGCACCAAAACAGGATATCATGGTTTTTTGGCTGGGAGAATACAGAAAACAGGTAAAATAAAAGAAGCTGTCAAACATATAATCACACCAAACCTTACCTAGGAGAAAATTTATGAAATAAAGTTAGCTTTCTAACGTCTACACAATCATCTAACCTAAAGGAAAACATGTAAAATAAGAGTAGCCGACTAACCTAAACACACCACCTAACCTAATCTAGGAAAAAACTTATATGAGAAACTGTCTCGAACACACCCACATAACATAACCTAGAAGAAAACAATATGAGAAGCTGTCTAACCTAAACACACATACCTAACCTTACCTAGGAGATAATGTATAGAATAAGATTAGTTATTAACCTAAACGCACACCTAGCCTAACCAAGGAGAGAACATATAAGAGAAATTGCCTATCCTGAACACAGCCACCTAACCTTTAAGAAAACGTAAAATAAGTGAAGCTGTCTAACTTAGACACACACACCCACCTAACCTAGGATTTGAGCCTATTTACTTACCCACCTCCCTCCCCCGTCCCCTTGCCTCATTGGTGCTTATCCTAACGAAAAACTACGGGAGAATCACACACGAGACAAATGTTCATGCAGAACCCTATTCAATACTTCTGGCGTTCCATGACTGTCACTGAAAACTTCCCATAACTTACTTTACTTTGACGGCTGCTTTTCCAGTCCCATACAGCAGGGGAACCCCACTCTCTACAGGACCTCCACTGTCGTTTTACCTTGTTCGTTCAGAGTATTTAAAGTTTCATATCACGTATTGTTCATTAACTGTCGAATTGTCACTGTTGTATGACTGATGAAATAATAAAGTCTTACAGTTTCTTATTTTACTTACTTTGATGGCTGCTTTTCCGGTCCCATACAGCAGGGGAACCCCACTCTCTACAGGACCTCCACTGTCGTTTTACCTTATTCGTTCAGAGTATTTAACGTTTCATGTCTCGTATTCTTTATTTGCTGTTAAATCGTCACTGTCAAAAGATTCATGAAATAAGAGTGTCTTCGGTTTCCTCTTGAAAGCCTTAATATTTTCAATCATTCGGATGTCTCGTGGGAGCTTATTATATAGTCTCAGGGCCACATATTTAAAGGCTCTGGAGCCTACAGTATACATATATTTAGGTTCCAAAAGTTTGAAGCCATCTGTAACTATTCTCGTGCAGAGATGATTTGTTGGCTGCGTGAGTGCGTGATATGTGGCAATTCTCCTGATAACTTGGTGGGTTATTGTACACATTTTGAATTAAATTCTTGCTTTTATCGGCAGCCAGTGTAAATCAATTAGTATAGAGGTGAACCTTTCTTCAACCAAAACGCCCGGTATTCATTTGAATACCAGAAAAGTAACTACTCCATTTCATAGTAACATGCCAAATGGATGATTGAATCTATAATGGCCAAAACACACTAGCACGTAAGTGCGTTGTGTTTATTGAACTGAAAATATATATGTACCGTGTTTCAAAATATACTCTAAATTTGTTGAACTTTAACTTGAAGATAGTGAAAGGACAAAATTCACTTTAAGGAAGTAGGTTGGCCAAGGCACCAGCCACCCGTTGAGATACTACCGCTAGAGAGTTATGGGGTCTTTTGACTGGCCAGACAGTACTACATTGGATCCTTCTCTCTGGTTACGGTTCATTTTCCCTTTTGCCTACATACACGCTGAATAGTCTGGCCTATTCTTTACATATTCTCCTCTGTCCTCATACACCTGACAACACAGATTACCAAATAATTCTTCTTCACTCAAGGGGTTACTGCACTGTAATTGTTCAGTGGCCACTTTTCTCTTGGTAAGGGTAGAAGAGACTCTTTAGCTATGGTAAGCAGCTCTTCTAGGAGAAGGACACTCCAAAATCAAACCATTGTTCTCTAGTCTTGGGTAGTGCCATAACCTCTGTACCATGGTCTTCCACTGCCTTGGTTTAGAGTTCTCTTGCTTGAGGGTACACTCAAGCACACTCTTCCATCTTATTTCTTTTCCTATTGTTTTGTTAAAGTTTTTATAGTTTATACAGGAAATATTTATTTCAATGTTGTTACTCTTCCTGAAATATTTTATTTTCCTTGTTTCCTTTCCTCACTGAGCTACTTTCCCTGTTGGGGCCTCTGGGCCTATAGCATCCTGCTTTTCCAACTAGGGTTGTAGCTTAGCAAGTAATAATAATAATAATAATAATAATATAACAAATCATACAGTACTGGACCATTTACTGTTATCAAAACTTTTTGAAATTCCATATAGATATCCTAAAATAAGTAGATCAATCAATAGTCCTCTGTAATCCACATGGAAAGTAGTTGCATATTGTACACAAAGAAATGTTTGATCGACAAAGAGTAAAAATCTTAGGAACATAAGAGATCTTATACATGGACCACATGTACATAAAGAATAATGACTAAACACATGACGGGAATTAAGTTTTATTATTAATATTATTAATATTATTAATATTATTAATATTATTATTATTATTATTATTATTATTATTATTATTATTATTATTATTATTATTATTATTAATTACAAGCTAAGTTACAACCCTAGTTGGAAAATTAGGATGCTTTAAGTCCAAGGACTAAAATTGAAAAATAATAATAGCCCAGTGATGAAACGAAAAAAGTAAATTAATAAACTATGAGAGAAATAATGAACATTCATAAATTATTTTATGAACAAAAACATTAAATTGGACCTTTCATATATAGACTATAAAAAACTTGAAAAAACAAGCGGAAGAGAATTAAGATAGAACCGCATGCCCAAGTGTACCCTCAAGCAAGAGAACTCTACCCTAAGAAAGGGGAATACCATGGTACAGAAGCTATGGCACTACCCAAGACTAGAGAACAATGGTTTGATTTTGGAGTGTCCTCCTAGAAGAGCTGCTTACCATGGCTAAAGCGTTTCTTCTACGCCTACCAAAAAGAAAGTAGCCAATGAACAATTACATTAAATGAAGATGAATTGTATAGTAATCTCATTGTTGTAAGTTGTATGAGGGCAAGAGAAGTATTATACTGTATATATATATATATATATATATATATATATATATATATATATATATATATATATATATATATATATATATATATATATATATACATATATATATATATATATATATATATATATATATATATATATATATATATATATTTTTGCATGAAAACTCAAATCTGAATTACAATAATATATTTTAAGCAAAACCCGGGCATTAGTCCCCATCCAATCTGCTTCTACGACCCGTATTGTATTTTATTGACTAAACATTTTTATTTAAACTTTGATTTTTTGGAATAAACGTTCAGATGACCGTTCAAATGTTGCTGTAAATTTTCTGGAATAATAACATTATAATTAGTTCAAACCATGCCCTTTTATAATTTCATTGATTTGGTGAGTTTCAAATCCTTACTTGCTCCAGACATGTCCTTGAATTTAAAATAAGTACAATAACCCACCAAGTTATCAGAACCGGTCGTCCAAAACACTTAAGAGAATTGCTACATAAGAGAATTGCTACATATTGCGCAGCCAACAAATCGACACGAGAATAGTTACAGATGGCTTCAAACTATTGGAACCTAGATATATGTCTACTCCAGGCTCCAGAGCCTTTAAATATGCGGCCCTGAGATTATATAAGCTCCCACGAAACATTCGAATGATTAAAGACATTAAGGCTTTCAAGAGGAAACTGAAGACTTTCTTATTTCATGAGTATTTTGACAGTGACGATTTAACAATAAGTGAAGAATATGAGACATGAAACGTTAAATACTCTGAACGAATAAGATAAAACGACAGTGGAGGTCCTGTAGAGAGTGGGGTTCCCCTGTAGTATAGGACCGGAAAAGCAGCCATCAAAGTAAAGTAATAGGGGGAGCTCTTTTTAACATTGATGTGTACAGATCCTCATTCTGAACCAAAGCCAGTAGACAGAATTTACAGTAAATTAATAACTTATAAACCTTTGCTCCATTTCCCGCTCCTTGTGTGATTGTTCATAAATTAATGAAGTTCACCCACTGTAGTCGTGCTGGTACTGACAATTCCAGTAGACCAGTACCTAATATCAATCATCTAGACATTATAATCTGTGTGTGTGTGTGTGTGTGTGTGTGTGTGTGTGTGTGTGTGTGTGTGTGTGTGTGTGTGTGTGTTTATTGAAAATACAACATCCTATACATTTTCTTTGATGTCATGCTGAATAATGGCATTCATTTCCTCTGCGGAAGATTTCCGAAGTTCATTGTGGGGAAGTTTCCTTGGAATAAATTTCCCACATTGAAAATTTTCTAATAAAGGCGGTGCTCATATGTTAAAACTAATGAAATGCTGGGGACGCTCAAACATTAATAATGACATACTAAAATGACCCTTCGACATTACGATAATAATTGATGGTACACCGTTGATTTTTTAGGTTTGTTCATAAAATGCTCATACCATGAATTTTCCAAGTAACACAGATTACGTTATGGGACATAGGCTTAAGAATGTATACGGCAAACAAAATTTTAAATCCTTTTCGGTGTGACAACAACAGGAAAACTGTCTTTACAGTTAATGTAAATGATGTTGAAACTTTTGCTGATGAAAATATTTAAGATGGTGTAAAAAAGTTTCAAACCATGGTTACTGACACCGAAACGAAGAAGATTGGAAAATCAGTTTAAATTAACGATATGCGATGAATAGGCTACAATGATGATTATTTTTTTTTTTTTCATCCAAAAGAATCGTTGCCTGGGACATATTCAAAATGTAGAGCCGAAGAAAATTATTATTCAAGGAAAATGCTGCAGGTGGGACTAAGCACTACCTTATGAAATGCGTTCCTGAAGTTCGGAGGGGTATTCATGATAACGGTGACAACGTCATGTTTCGGTGGGGTACTTATACATGGTAGGTACCCCGAGATCAACTGCTACACAGGAAAGGACACATTGAAAAAGATCTAGAGTTCAAGACTGATGATAGAGTGTGAGAAATATTAAAGAAATCACGACACGAGGGAAAATTTTATATACTGCACAAACCATATAATTATATATATAATGAATTCAAAAAATTTCAAAGCCAATGATTTGGAATTTATGAGATTGGCAGAAAATGTGGACGGACATAAATTTGTGCTATATAAATAATTAATCTGTTATTAAAATCACTCAAAATTAAAAAATTCATAAATTAATAATATTTCGTACAAGCAGTACGAGCATGGCGAAAAGACTAACAGATTACCCGTCTATAGGAGACGATGAAAAAGTGACATTTTAAAAGTGTCTGTTGTATGTTACAATTTGTTAAAGAAAGTTGGCTTTTTCGTTGAAACTAGTGAAGCAGGGCGATAGCTTAAAGTTAAAACATGTCACATAAGGGTGACACACCACACATTTGAAATGCCAGGTGAAAGTAATGCTTACCAGCAATGAAAATAATTAAAATAAAAAGATAAGCTTGCTCCTGAAACTTTTTTTTATAAAGGCGAGGCTTACATTCTATAACTTGTCAAATAAAAGACATTTACACGTTGAAAAAAGTTAAAAATTGGCGATTGAAAGAAATGCTTACATATTAAAATGACATGTAAAAGTGACAAAACTTTCAAAAGTTATCCATGAAAGTAATATTGTAAACTTTAATGAATTATGACAGATAAGATGAAAAGCGACGATTACATACTGACATCTGTGAAATAAAATACTGCTTATGTATTCAAGGTTGAGAAATAGAAGTGACACTAGGCATTAAATTAATCAACAAAACGCTTGGTGTGTGGCGAATGGGAAGTTACACATTATAAGTTTTTAATGAATTAAGAAACTTAAGGATTTACTTTACTCTAGGGGATGCTTTCCAAGTCCTATCTTTGGAAATTTAAGTAACCATTCAAAATCAGATATTATTATTATTATTATTATTATTATTATTATTATTATTATTACCTAAGCTACAACCCTAGTTGGAAAAGCACAATGTTATAAGCCCGAGGGCTCCAACAGGGAAGATAGCCCAGTGAGGAAAGGAAATAAATAAACGATATAAGAAGTAATGAAAAAAAATAGAATAAAATATTTAAAAACATTAGCAACATTAAAAGAGATATTTGATATAACAATAATAGGACTTATGTAAGCCTGTTCAACAAATAAAAATTTGCTGCGAGTATAATCTTGAAAAGGTTGCCGGTCAAACATACAACGATTGATATGAAGACCTCGGTCGGTTTAAAGGAGGGGGGGGGGGGGGGGTGGATGTCATACGAGAGAACTTGACGCGATTAGGAAGCAACATGAGATGTCGGTGTTTGGGTAAAAATTGCCCGAAACAATAAACTATTCACCTATGAAGCACTGCTAATAATATCTAAAGAAACAAGGGAATACATAAATATATAATAGAATATTTACTTACGAAAGACGAACAATTGACAGCACGCCGTTATAAGCACAAACCGATTAAATGCGGACCAGCACACACTATAAAGGCAACCTCGAAAATGAGCCGCCTTTCCATCCACTTACCGTCAAGGCGGCAACACCTTTATGGAGAACAACAATACCGCCGAGCTCAGCTTCTAACATTTGAACTACTGACTACAAAGTTAAACAACCAAACAAACTATTCATGGGATAGTCACTGACTACGGTGTTTTTTATCGGTGCTTTGGATCAATGGTTGTCATTTGTTTCTTATTTCGTTAAGATTATCTACAAGGACAGAACATGGCTTCTTATTTTGATTTATGTTTTATCTCCGGAATATTTATTCCTTCCCTGGTCAATGTAAAAAAAAAATGAACGTCAAAGCATGCCAGATACAACACACATTAACATACCTATTAACGTCATTTACAAATATAAACCATATGAGAGTTAAAATCACTAGAATATCCTACCAAATGAGTGAAGCACATGGTCGTATATCACTTAGAATATTTCGTCAAAAATCTCCTATCTTCTTACTGTCTCCGGAAAACCGACAAAGACTTTGGAATTCAATCCTTTGTTCCTGATGGTGTAAGGGCCAATTCAGTGTGTTTTTATGTTACCACACAGAATCAAACCATTCTCTAAAGCCAATGGAGACATTCCCTACGTGAGGCATTACACACCATCTTAGACATACCGATACTCACATCTCAATCCAACACTATCTGTTTTAATGTTGTTAATGTTTTTTTCTAATATCTTATTTTAATTTTTCATTACTTCTTATACCGTTTATTTATGTCTTTGTTTACTTTCCTCACTGGGCTATTTTTCCCGTTGGAGCCCTTGGGCTTATAGCATTTTGCTTTTCCAACTAGGGTTGTAGCTTGGCCAGTAATAGTAATGATAATGAGACAGTTCCCATTCAATTTCCAGTCTTCATTCATCATAATGTAAGGGTCATTTTAGTGTATTTATATGGTGGCATGTGCGTTCAAATCACACAGAAAGCATTCTCTAAAGTGTGTTGCCTCCCCCCGCCCCCTTGCCTCTCCCAGGGGTCTCCCCATCTTACCCACCCACAGCGCCACCCAAAACAGTAGACATGCTATAGTCCATTTCTTTTAGCGAGACATATTTGCACCGACTCGCAGCGGTGCCCTTTTAGCTCGGAAAAGTTTCCTGATCGCTGATTGGTTGGACAAGATAATTCTAACCAATCAGCGACCAGGAAACTTTTCCGAGCTAAAAGGGCACCGTTGCGAGTCGGTGCAAATATGAATCGCTAAAAGAAATGGACTATAATTGGTGAGAGCTAATCTGGGCGAATTCCATCACACCCTCATTTAAAATCATACCAAAATATCTCCGTATTATAAATAATTACCAGAAAATGTCTCAATCCATACAAATCTTTCCCTTATTTTGATTTATAAATTTCCGAATATATACGCCATTTATTTGCATTTCACAGATCTTAGGATATTTTCTCGATATCGTATAAAAAACTGATCACATTCGTAACCCTGATAGCTACAAACACGATGACACGACGAGATTAGCTTTTTTATTCCTTATTATCTCAACTATCACTTTTACAAAATATAATTTTCATGTCTTGCATATTATATATTTCATATTAGTATTGCTCATCTTTTTCACGAGTAAAAGTTAGCCTGCTGTCATTATTTCCTTTTTTTTTTTTTTTTTTTTTTTTTTTTTTTTTTTTTTTGACATTCTAGTCTTAATCGTGTTACTGTGAACTGCGTATTTTGTACCAAAAACCGGATTGATTTATTATTATTATTATTATTATTATTATTATTATTATTATTATTATTATTATTATTATGAGCTACAACCCTATTTAAAAGAGCAGAATGATACTATATAAGACGAGGGACTCAAACAGGAAAATATATCCCAGTGAGAAAAGGAAATAAGGAATTAGTAAACTGCGAGAAAAGCAATGAACAATTAAAATTTGTTATTCTATGAACAGTAACAACAGTAGTAGAAATCTTCCATAATTATATAAACCATAAAAACTAAGAAACAAGAGGAAGAGAAATAGAATAGTGTGCACGAGTGTACCCACGAGAAAGAGAACTCTAATCCAACACAGTGGAAGACCATGATACAGAGGCTATGGCACTACTCAATACTAGAGAACAATGGTTTGATTTTGAAGGGACCTTCTCCTAGAAGACCTGCTTGCCATTGCTAGGGGGTCTCTTTCATCCTTACCGAGAGGAAAGTAGCAATGCAGTGGTTAACCCCTTGAGTAATGCGATCAGAGTCCCGCTTTTTCAACGCATGTCCAGCTTTTTTCAAAGTTATTAAAATGGTCCGCTTTGATTTAGCTTTTGTGAGATATGTCCCATTTTGTTCCCATTTCTCCGGATTTTTTTTTTTTTTTTTTTTTTTTTGTGCTATGACAACAAAACTGTTCCCATTAATGGAATAGTACTGTTATTCTGTTTAATTTTGCTATTCCAATGTAAATTATGAATATTAAAAGATAGGTAAAAAATTTTTTGGATTGATTCTTGCATTCTCCGATATATATATATATATATATATATATATATATATATATATATATATATATATATATATATATATATATATATATATATATATATATATATATACGAAATGTCCCGGTTTTACAGAAAAAAATCTGCTCCCATTACTCTTGAGCAAAGATAAAATGTTAAGTATTCTCAGTGTTGTTAGGTGTATGAGGACAGGGGCGAATCTGGAAAGCAACCTATACTCTACAGTATATAGACCTTAATAGAAAGAATAGGCTAGACTGTTCGGTGCACTGTATGTCGAGGCAAGGGAAAAATGGGCAGTATCCAGAGGGAGGGATCCAATGTAATACTATCTGACCAGTCAAAGGACCCAATAACTCTCTAGCAGTAATATCTCAATGGGTGGATGGTGCCCTTGCTTATCAGGAACTTATTTGTCTAATGAGCTAAATCTCTCTCTCTCTCTCTCTCTCTCTCTCTCTCTCTCTGGCGCAGAAATATATTTCTATTGTCATCAGAACAAAAGTTCACCATATGTATGCCTCATGATTAAACATGTAGTAGACTTCTTCTGTATAAGAAAATAACCGATATTTCCTATACATTACTGACAAGTAGTTTTATATCTTTCTTGCTTGCTTGCTTATAGATTGCCTGGCTCTTGCAACACTGCAGCCTGCAGATATATCTTTCGTCGACTATTTATCGTGGAATTATTAAACTATCACATAATCATTTCATTTCACAATGAATGTAAAAATGTTTTACACATAATCACAGTGATTTACTTTTATTTAAAGTAAAATAATATAAGATAAATTTCTTAGAAATTATTCTTTAATCACTTTATACTGAATAGAGAGAATTTTCTGGTTGTTTAGAGTGAATTACATTAGAATAAGGCAAACTTATGAAGAAGTTATTCCGTAGTCAGCAGCAAAAAATAAATAAAAATAAAAAATAAGCATGGGAATGTAGGTTATCATAGAATAAGTGTGCATGTATATTAGATGGTGGTTGGTTTTAGATTGTCCTGCATAAAGCGGGACACGGGCTCTTGCGTTGGCAGCCCGTTAGTGGGATAAGAATGTGAAGGAGGTAAGGTTTTATACGTGAAAGTGGTAAGGTTATACAAGGATGGTGATGGGATGGATTGGAAAGGATGAAAGCTCCATAACGACCGTGGCAGGAGTCTGAAGCTCAGACTAGGCGCCGCAAGCCAAGCAGACGTTGTCACCCATGGCCGGGTCATCTTCGGTTCTGGAGAAAATTGACATTTCCTTATCGTAACCCGAAATAGGAATTCAGATAGTAAGAAAACTATACCAGCTAGTGAAATGCGGATCGGCTTCCTAGTTGTGAAGGTGTTAATTGAGTGAACAGATGCTGCAGCTGCCTTCGTACACAGTCTTCAGCTCCACACTCACGTCGATCCAGTGATGGGTGTGTTTGTAATTTTGCATCATCATCATCTTTTCTCCGATTTTAGACTATATTCTGCTCCGAAGTTATATCTCTCTTGTGGGCTGCTACATGGCAAATAGGCCACGTTGTGCGACCAGGTGTAGGCAATCTACCATACTACATGCATATATATGGAAAAAGAGGTGCTGCACAGGAGTTAAGTGTAGATAGCCTATACATCCACACACACACACACACACACACACACACACACACACATATATATATATATATATATATATATATATATATATATATATATATATATATATATATATCATCATCATCATCATCATCTTCACCCGTTACTAGTCCATTGTAGAACAAAGGCCTCAGACATGTCCTTCCACTAGCGTATGGTCTTTCTATGCCAGGCCATACTAGCTAATATTCATAATTCGTCAGTCCTTTGTCTTCTCTTTCTTCCCCAGCTTCTTTTGTAATCTCTAGTGACTTACTCTGTTACTCTTAATGCCCATCTATTATCCGTCATTCTTATTATATGTACTGCCTACATTCATTTTTCTTTCTTAAATGTTAGAATCAAGGTCTATACAAATATCCTCTACTTCAGTTTGCTCTTGTATCCATGTTGCTCTTTTTCTGTTTCTTAGTGTTATTCCCATCATTATTCTTTCCATAGCCCTTTGTGTAGTATCTTGCTTATGTTCAAAGGCTGTACTAAGGTTCCAAGTTGCTGATTTTCATACATATTGACTCATTAGGGGTAATTCGAATTAAAAGCTTTGAATTGTGTCACCTGGTCGGTCAGGAAGTCGCGGAAAACTCGCTAGTGTGAGACTGATGTCTCACCAGGTAAATTCTGAAATGCAGTTAGCTCTTCAATTCCCACTTCTCATAGAGCCTCTGGTGGCATGATTGGTAGTTATCTTGTCTCTCGTTTTGAGGAGCCTAGGGTTCGATACCAGTATGATGGAGAACTTTCTTTCTAATTGAGCACGATGTTGTGTTGATTTTCATCCACATTGACTCATTAGGGGTAATCGGAATTAAAAGTTATCAATTGTGTCACCTGGTGAGTCGGGAAGCTTGAGAAAACTCGCTGGAATGAGATTGATAAATCCTGGAAAGCAGTTAGCACTTAGATTCCGAGTTCGGTTTGAGCCTCTGGTGGCATGATTGCTGGCGATCTTGCCTATTATTTGAAGAGACTAGGGTTCGATCTCAGTATAAGGTAGAAATTTATAACTACTTGAGCACGATATTGTGTTGAGCGGCATATATATATATATATGTATATATATATATATATATATATATATATATATAT
>NC_090737.1:95039950-95062450 GCF_036898095.1 Palaemon carinicauda | reverse complement strand
GACAGGATATGCAATGGAAGATGAAATACCATTGAACGAAGAAAGGATTAATGAGATGGAATAATTTAAGTATTTGGGAACTATGGTCAGTAATATATCATTAAAATTGGAGCAAACAAGACAATGGCTAGGGTAAAGGAAATTTGGAAATCAAATCACCTGAAATTACATATGAAAATGAGACTATATATCAGATTAGTTAGATCTGTGTTACTGTATGGACCTGAGTCGTGGAAGGGCAATGAAAAAATGTCCAACAGATTTGGCATATTTGAGAACAAAGCCCTCAGAAGAGTATTAGGAGTTAAATGGCAGGAGAGGATTAGAAATGAAACAATAAGAGAGATTATCCAAGTGAGATGTGTGGATGTGATCATGGTGAGTGGTAGATGGAGATGGTTTGGATACGCTCTTCGCACTCCCCAAGAGAAATGTTGTCACCAAATGTTTAACTGTGCTCCACAAGGCACTAGAAAGAGTTGAAAGACGATGGCCTACATGGGTGAGAACTATGAAGCGTGATCTAGAAGATAATGAGTGGAAAATTCTTGAGTTAAAAGGTCGAGATGGAGACGACTGGTGAAATATAACCGATGCCCTTTGCATCGATAGGCGTGTGAGGAGATGATGATGATGATGAAGATATATATATATATATATATATATATATATATATATATATATATATATAAAGTATATATATATATATATATATAAAGTATATATATATATATATATATATATAGTGTATATATATGCATATATATATATATATATATATATATATATATATATATATATATATATATATATATACACATGGGTAATAAAGGCATTCCTCAATAATATAATCGAAATATTTGCTCTTCTATTTTCGTTTCGTTAATAATTATTTCACCATCGACTCAGTTTGGTCGAGACTGCAACTACACTTAACAAAATAACTGTTTTTTGTCAGATAAGACATTTTTTTTGTGGGAATTAAATAAAAAAAAAACATGAACAAAATCATAGGAAGAAAGATAAATTAGAGCGAAAGAGATTATTTCAGACAAGTAACAGGAATGTGAGGAGAATTGGATGGACAGTCCACAGGTCATTTCAAGCAGAGATAGAAGAGAAATACTGTAAACTCTAACATGAAGAAGTTGAAAGTACAAGACAAGATGTGTTAATACGAGAGATACCGTAATGGAATTGGTGATCTTATGATATGGAAAGGGTGAAAGTATAATGGAAGATATACATAATAAAACTAGGTTTGCCAAGGCACCAGCCGCCCGTTGAGATACTACCTCCAGAATGCTATTGGGTCCTTTTGACTGGTCAGATAGTACTACATTAGATCCCTATCTGGTTACGGCTCATTTTTTACTTTGCCTACGCATACATTGATTAGTGTGGCCTATTCTTTACACATTCTCCTCATTCCTCATACACTTGACACTACAAAAATCGCCGAAGTATTCTAATTCACTCAAAGGGTTAAGTACTGCATTATAATTGCCCGCTGATTACTTTCCTGTTGGTAAGGGTTGACGAGACTTTAGTTATGGTAAGCAACCCTCCTATAAGGGCACTCCAAATCAAACCACTGTTCTCTAGTCTCGGGTAGTTCCAAAGGCTCTGTGCCATTGTCTTCAACTGCTTTTGGGTTAAAGTTCCCTTTTTTGAGGAAACACTCAGGCACACTATTTTATGTTTCTTTATTTCCTCTCCTCTCTGGGCTATTTTCCTTATTGGAGTCCTTGGGCTCATAGCATCTTACTTTCCCTACTAGGGATGAAGCTTAGCAAATAATAATAATGAGGATAATAATGATAATAATTATGAAACAGAGAGAGAGAGAGAGAGAGAGAGAGAGAGAGAGAGAGAGAGAGAGAGAGAGAGAGAGAGAGAGAGAGAGAGAGACAGACAGACAGACAGACAGAAAAAAAATAATAAGATAAAAGCTAAAATATACTAATGTGAAAAAAAAAATATTTAACGGAGAGAATGCAAATAATTTAACAGATACACGCCTACACAGACGACAAAGAAGGGATAGAAATGAAATATTGATAGAAAGGGGAGGCAGTGCAGTGGGAGGACGGGCCTCTAAATTCATCAGAAATAATTGGATTGATTTCCCTGAATACCAACTATGTCGACACAGGAGAATCTCAACGGACATTCAATTCCCAAAACGTCTGGATAATCTCGAGTCCTTCGTTATAGAAATAGGAAAAAAATTATTTGAATGGATCCTCATACATATTGCTTGGAATGACTGAATTGGCAAGCATTTCTTGTATATCCGATATGTATCAATCTTGTTAATAACGAAATCGTGAAATCGAAATGATTGAGTAAAGGTCGTTACTACTTATGCCTCGTATTTTATTCCCATTCTCGGCTTTGGCCCTTTGAATAGATTGGGCAATGATTTTATGCGTAAGTAAACGCTTTTATCAGTATTATTCATGAACCCACACACACAGACAGTTTGCAATTCCGTAACGTATGCAGTGTTGTTATCCCAAATAAATGGGAGAAATTAATAAATACATTAAATTTGGGAGCTTTAATATGTCTGGCTATGATTTGAATGATTGGTTCATTTGGTTTCATCCGGAGTCAAAGCCTATTGGAACATTTTCATAGCTTTGGTAAAGAAAAAAAAAATAAATCATCTAAAAAAAAAAAATAGATCGATGGATATCATTACAACTCTGAGAGACATCGGTAAAGAGACCAACAATAATCAATTTATTCTAATGAGGCGTATTTGCACTGACGCGCAGGGATGCCCTTTTAGCTCGGAAAAGTTTCTAACAAATCAGCTAGAAGGAAACTTTTCCAAGCTAAAAGGGTAGCCCTACAAGCCAGTGCAAATGCGCCATATTTAAATAGATTGACTATAGGTTTCTTTTCTATTTTTTGTCATTAACATGAAATTTCACCACGCACTAAAAACCTATAGTATGTCAATATAAGTCATTAAATCGAGTCAGTGACCCTTCAGTTTGAGATACCATTGATTAAAAAAAACGCTGCAATCTACAGGATTAAGAAAGACAGAGTGACTTCGTCTGGAACTCTTAGACATAAAAAAAAAATCCAGTCACTGTTGTGCTGAATCTAAAGCTCAGGTATAGGTTCGAATCCTGGTCGAAGCAGTGGATTTGCCGTATTATAATTCCGTTTGGGTGAAAGTTCTTCTCTATTGCAAAAGTAAAGTTTATTCAATATAATGGGGATTTGCGGATAAATATTTCTAAGAATGAAAAATGGGATAATCAAAATCAGTGACAAACTATCATAAGTGCACGCTGAAGCACACACATACATACATACATGGATAAGTAAAATTTGGAAATCAAATCGCCTGAAATTATATATAAAAATCGGGCTATATATCAGTTTCGTGAGATCAGTATTGATATATGGACATGAGTCGTGGTAAGACAATGAAACAATATCCAACAGATTTTATAGATTCGAGAACAAAGGATAGGACTGGATTAGAAATGAAACTATAAAAGAGAATACTCAAGTGCCATATGTGGATGGGATCATGGTGAGAGGTAGATGGAGATGGTTTGGGCATGCTCTTCGCACTCCCCAAGAGAGATTAGTTCACCAGACTTTCAACTGGGCTCCACAAGGCACTAGAAGTGTTGGAAAACCCAGGCCTACATGGCTGATGACTATGAAGCGTGAAGTAGGTGATGAATGGAGAAGTATTGATTCAAAAGCCCAAGATAGAGAACACTGGCGAAATCTAACTAAGGCTTCTCGCGTCAATAGGCGTAGGAGATGATGATGATGATGATTCATACAGTATATATATATATATATATATATATATATATATATATATATATATATATATATATATATATATATATATATATATATATATATATGGGGTATTTTGACTGGCCAGACACTGCTACAGTGGATCCTTCTCTCTGGTTACGGTTCCCTTTCCCTTTGCCTATACATGCACCGAATAGTCTGGCCTATTCTTTACATATTCTCCTCTCTGTCCTCATACACCTACAATACCGAGATTGCCAAGCAATTCTTCTTTTCTCAAGCGGTTAAGTATTGTACTGTAAATGTTTAGTGACCACTTTCCTCTTGGTAAGGGTAGAAGAGACGCTTTAGATATGGTAACCAGCTCTTCTAGGAGATGGACACTCCAAAATCAAGCCAATATTCTGTAGTCTTGAAGAGGGCCATAGCCTGTGTATCATGGTCTTCCACTGTCTTGGGTTAGAGTTCTCCTGCTTAAGGGTACACTCAGGCACACCATTCTATCTTATTTCTCTTCCACTTGTTTTGTTAAAGTTTCCTGGTTTATATAGGAAATATTTATTCTAATGTTGTTACTCTTCATAAAATATTTTTTTCCTATTTCCTTTTCTCACTGGGCTATTTTCCCTGTTGGAGCCCCCAACCTTATAGCATCCTGCTTTTCCAACTAGGGCTGCAGCTTAGCAAGTAATAATATATATATATATATATATATATATATATATATATATATATGTGTGTGTGTGTGTGTGTGTGTGTTTGTGTGTGTGTGTGTGTGTGTGTGTGTGCTTGTGGGTGTGTTTAACTGGGCCTTATCTTTCCATTAGTTACCTAACTTCCCCCAAGATGGATCACAGGCAGTGTGCAGTGTATCAAGTCATTTTCCTAAATAATCCTTATACCTCTAATGAACTAAGAATTTAATTATTTGCCTAGTAATAAGCCAAATGTGGTGGTTTACAATGAAAATCAGAAAAAAACGTAGCGCTCGTATCCTATTCCTTGAATATTTGCTTAGATTTGAAACTTTAGCCCATTCTGAAATGCCACCTGAACCTATAGCTATATATATATATATATATATATATATATATATATATATATATATATATATATATATATACTGTATATATATATATATATATATATATATATATATATATATATATATATATATATATATACATTCATATATATACATACATATATATATATATATATATATATATATATAAATGCACATATATATATATGCATATATATATATATATATATATATATATATATATATCCATATATATATATATATATATATATATATATATATATATATATATATATATATAAAGATATATATATGTATATACTGTATATATGCATATAATATATATATGCACATATATATATATATATATATATATATATATATATATATATATATATATATATATATGTATATATAAATGTTTATATATATGTATATATATTTATAATGTATATATATATATATATATATATATATATATATATATATATATACGTATACTACTTTTGCAATAAGATATCAGTCATATCAGTTTTCTCCCTAAACCTACTCTAGAAATTTAGATTGTAAAATTGGCATATTTCAAATAAGAAGTTATATTTTTGTTAATAAGTACTCAACCTTGGTCTTAGAAACTATCATATGGTCCGTCATTTTACCAGACATCACAGTGGGATTAGATTTGATATGGAATTGGTTTACGAATAATAATACATCCTGTTGTACCACATTATCCTATTCAAATAATAAACTTGATTTGGTGGATATAAAATAGAAAAAGAAAATGGCTATTGTATCCTATTGCAATGTGAAAATTTTGGTTTAATGTTTACGTGTGAAAAAATGAGATAATATTAAAGATACTTGAGTCAGGAGAGAAATTGTAAAAGAAACTGTCACTGTAGTATAGGCTGTACTTTAATGGGATTGACTTTTAGTTTTGTAGATAATAGTCCTTTACTAATGAAAGATCATGAAGATATTCGAGATTAAATGTGATCTAAATGAGAGATAGGGAATTGAAAAGGATAAAAATCCCCATTGTGTAGCATTATTATTATTATTATTATTATTATTATTATTATTATTAATATTACTAGTCAAGCTGCATAAGCCCAAGGACTCCAACAGAGGATAATAGCCCAGTGAGGAAAGGAAATAAGGAAATAAATAAACAATAAAATAAGTAATGAAAAAATAAAATAAAATATTCTAAAAACACTAAAGGCCTATATCTAAAGTGCTGAATATTAAGCGCGCATGAAAACGAAAAGAAAATATAACGGCGGATTCGGGTGAATGAATGAAGCCCTCGATAATCTATACAAACCAATTTCAATATTTTTCTTTCTAACAATAATTGAATTGGATTTCATATTCATCCATTTGTTTTCGCACGCAGAGGATGAAAACTTTTCCTCCTCCCCAAGTGGAATGCGTACCCTGGAACTGAACCAATAGATTCAATTAAACATTCCAGTAACTCAGACTACAGAGATCCGTTGGCTCAGATTCCTGGAATTTTAGGGCATTGCAGTTACCGGTCATATGAATTTTTATGTTGATGAAACAAAGATTGGTTGAATAATTGGATTAATAGTTAAATCTCGTCTCATTAAAAGGAATAATCTTTGCTGATTAAATTCATTAGGTATTACAGAGAAAAAAAAACTATAAAAGGATATAATTTGTTTGATTATTTCGTATATAGTGTCCCAGCAACATAGAATTTATAAGCAATTTTACAGT
Organism: Palaemon carinicauda; assembly: GCF_036898095.1. Taxonomy (NCBI): domain Eukaryota; kingdom Metazoa; phylum Arthropoda; class Malacostraca; order Decapoda; family Palaemonidae; genus Palaemon; species Palaemon carinicauda. The sequence continues at coordinate 95,055,855 of NC_090737.1, read as the reverse complement.
TGCATTATAAATTTATTACATTATTCGAAATCATATTACTCTTTCTTTTCCTCTTTCAGATTTCCCAATAGTTGAACGCAGAAGAGAGTATTTATATATATACACACACACACACACACAACTATATATATATATATATATATATATATATATATATATATATATATATATATATATATGTATATATATATGCATATATATGTATATATATGTATATATATATATATATATGTATATATATGTATATATATATATATATATATATATATATATATATATATATATACAGTATATATATATATATATATATATATATATATATGTATATATATATACAGTATATATATGTATATATATATATATATATATATATATGTGTGTGTGTGTGTGTGTGTGTGTGTATGTGTGTGTATTCTGTATGATTTGATATAACTAGATAACTATCCTCTATAATTGCATATAAAAAAAACCAAAATACAGAACAAATGGACAAGTAGACAGGCAGGGCTGTTAAAATTAACATTGGTGAATCTACGAATAATGTGCTAAATATCTTCCTATCAATGAGTACATAACTTTTCTGAGTGGAATGTAAGATCTGTTTAGAAGTACAAAAGAAGTGACAGATATTTCTGCCTTCTAAGGGTGAGTAAAATAGGAAAATGAACTTTCAATCATATTGCCTAAGGTATTTTCATGAATTGAATATTTATATAAGAAATAAATTTATCTGTCCATTAACTTATTTATATATGTTCAACTTCAGAAAAAAAAGAAATTAAACGCAAACTCATATGTACTGTATAGGTATGTGTGAATACACACGCACATACACGCACACCCACACACACACACACATATATATATATATATATATATATATATATATATATATATATATATATATATATATATATATATATATATATATATATATATATATATATATAGTGAGCGGGATTAGCCTGTTTATGAAGAAATATGTTACCCAAACCATGTTCAGATATCATTATTATCATCAAATTAATATTTCTATTATTATTACCATTTATCATTATTATCAAATTTGTTATTATTGTCATTTTTTTGTTGTTATTATGTGATAAACAATGCCATTATAAGAGGAAATTAGAGAAATTCTAGTTTTTTTTATTGTTCAACAAACTTGGATAATCAACGACCTGTTACATTAGCTAAACAGCTTTACCAAGCTCATCAAAATAGTGGTTCGAATAATATGAAAAGAACTCTCTACAAAAATTCCATTACATAGGATTTTGATTTTGAAATAAAAATTATATATCAATTTTTTTTTTTTTTGTAAGGATATGTGACTTTGGTAAGGTTTCTTCTTTTACTATTAGCGTGTTTTTTTTTATAAAAGAAAAAAAAAAGAAAAAGAAATCCCTTATACTCTTGAGCAAAAGATTTTTTGGGGTAAAATAGAAGTTAAAACTTTTAGAAAATTATTTTTTGTCGAACTGGTTAACATAAATCTCGTTCTATGATTTACATATGACTGATCTACTTTATCGTTGTTACTGATCTCAATATATTTTCTATTCTTTAGTCATTACTTATTTAATAAGTCTCGTTCTATAGTTTACATACGACTGAACTATTTTAACGTTATTACTGATCTCAAAATATCATTAATTTTTTATTCATTACTTATATATATATAGTTTATTCCCTACTTCCTTATTTCCTCTCCTTACTGAGCTGGTTTCTCTGTTGGAGCCTTTGGGCTTGTAGCATCTTGCTTTTCCAACCAGTGTTGCGACTTGGCTAATAATAATAATAATAATAATAATAATAATAATAATAATAATAATAATAATAATAATAATAATAATAATAAAAATAATAATAATAATAATAATAATAATAATAATAATAATGATAATAATAATAATAATAATCCATAAGCATGACTTTCCTATTCTTTGTCCCTATAATGTCTCCTGTGAGGTAGTTTTGTTGCGATCTGAATTGATAATAACAGTTAAATATCACAAGTAAACCTAAAAGATTCAGAAGAAACATTACGTCCATCAGGCTCCTCAATATTAGATAAACGAACTCGTGCATATGCAAGTATTTGCTCAATGAATCTATAGAGCATTTATGACGTTGGGGTCTACAACGAATAAAGAAATAATGAGCAAGATGAACTCCCTTCACATAAATTTGTAATCATTTGAATGGGAACGATGGAGTCATTTTATGGAAGATTTAAAGCAGATTCTTCGAGGTCTGTTTCTCAATTCTTGAGCTATTATCTTCACATATACAAATTTGCAAATATACACACAAACAAATGCGCAGACACACATGGGTGCAGATACTCAGGTGAAAATATCCTATCGTTCTTTTTGCTGCCACAACTCTTATATGCTTTGTATGACCACACAATAAAAACTGTATTTTTGCCCAATAAAAAAATGTGTAGTAGTACAAGTAACATGGAGTATTTCACACACTATGGACGCAATGTTTGACTCTAGAAATAGCAATGGTCAGAACTATCTCTTGAACGTGAATTTTACAAAGAATGGCGAAGCAGTGCACAAGGATATAATAGTGTAGCTTGGTCGTTTCTTTAAATTTTCAAATACTCTTGCGTGTCTGGGGGGGGGGGGTTCATGCGTAAAAAAAACAAGAGAGAGAGAGAAAAAAAACAAGCGTTGCCTTGTTGGGTTGCTTTGAGACACGATACTAAGGGGAAAGGCGTTTTTCCTTCCCTGGTTTTGTGTCTGGATCGTTAAACGAGAGTTGTTTATGAACTCTTCGCTTCTGAGGTACGATATTGTAACAAAACTTCTTATTTTCTTAAGAATTATTATTATTATTATTATTATTATTATTATTATTATTATTATAAACCATGTAAATGTTATGAATTAGAACATAATTTATAGAAAAAAGAAAATAGAAAAAATTCTACGCAAAAAAAATTGTTATGCACGCATCTAAACACACACTGACACACACACATAGAAATGTATATATATATATATATATATATATATATATATATATATATATATATATATATATATATATATATATATATATATATATATACATATATATATATATATATATATATATAAACTGTATATATATACATATATATACAGATACACACACACACACACATATATATATATATATATATATATATATAAAGATATATATATATATATATATATATATTTATATATATACATATATATATATACATATATATATATATATATATATATATATATATATATATATTTCTTCTATTAGCTTACATTTTTCCCATTCGTAAGGGGTAACACGGTTGCCTTCTTTTTGAAGGACTTTGGGGTGCACCTTAGTCCCGACCGGCTGCCCTGCCTGCCATCGCTTTATATATATATATATATATATATATATATATATATATATATATATATATATATATATATATATATATATATATATATATATTAACTTAAAGCTTCAAAGATCACTCCCACCTTCATCCTTTGACTGCTCAATCACGGATGAAACCCTTCTGACATAAAATAACCACAGCATCATACACCACACAGAAATCGGGTGACAGCATTGCTTAAGCCTCCTATCACACTCATTGTCCTTCACCTATCTTGTGCATACTTCTGCTCGGGTTTGGTGAGGTTTTTTGCATCACAATATGTCCCACTCCTATTTTAGTCCACTCTTTCCATTTGAATAGACCCTCAAAATATTCTGGTCTTCTCTTTTCATTTTACTACACTTAAGAATTTGCAACATTTATTCCAGGAATTTCTACCGTTTTAAAAACGGACATATTGACGTAAAGAAGTGATATTACGATCACCAACCCATGAAAGACGATAAAAAAAAAAATGGTACAATTACGATAGCTTGTATTTTATCGAAATACAGTAGATTTTTAGGGAGAATTTCCGATTAAAATTACGGTTATTTTTAACACTGTACCTCTGTGTATCTCCACATTTCTCCCTGTATCACTTCTTCTCACACCCTGTATATGATACAAATGATTCATCTTAACAGTTGCAGACTTATTTCTTTCATTACAAGATTCTTGGGCAGGATGCGCTGTATATCCTGGCGGTATTTTTAGATTTATTTTAGAAGTAGCTCTTCTAAAAACTATTTGGCTTTTATAAGGACATCCTCGCTTTTATCGTTTTAAATTGAATTTTCTGTTATCATTTATTTGTAAAAAATTATATTGGCGTCAATTACCTTCGATGCCAGGATGCCAAAAAAACTCTAAAGCAACCAATAGATCTTACACAATAACCAAACTTCTCCTCAACGAAGGAGAGTAAGCTCAACAATCCTAATTTCTGGTTTCCTAAGAAAATTATTTTCTTTTTCGAGAATGTTACGCACATCTTAATAACTTCTCTGTTTAACATATGCAGTAACTAGTCTCTGCTCCCATCTTACAGTAATCCATTATGTTTAATGCTACATACTTACATGAAACAGCCATTATCATATTTTCACTGCATCCATTCGCCCTCATTATATCACTGGTGCTCACCTTTATGCTCGACTTTCGCCTCTTGTAAGCTCTTTCAAACTCCTTCAGTTTTTGCGGTGTTTCTCTGCCCTCAACAAAAAAGGTGCTATCTGCAAAACTCAATTGTTCCACACTCAGTTAACGATTCCTTTTCTTATTCCACAAAAAAAAAAAAAAAAAAAAAAATACGCCTACATCCTTTGTCTTTTTTCTAATCTTTTGCATTTCCTAATCTCTACAGATGTATGACAGTTATGGAGACATAACACATCCTTGTTTCAGACATTTTGAGAACCATTGTTACCCTGGAGTTTCTGTAGCTTCATATTGTTTCAAAAAAGCCAGGCTCACTTGCACATACTTAATCCTACTGAATGAATGTAACATAACACAAGAGTTTTAGCTTTTACTTCCTTGATGAAGATCAATCACATACTAAATCGACGGTGCTTGGTATAGCACTCTTATTACCTTTCATTATTTCATTTGTGTGCCTCTGTATCAGTTTTGTGGTTTTTATACACTTGATTACTTTAACAGTGGTGCCTCGGTATACAAGTATAATCCATTGCAGGAGTAAGTTCGTAAACCGAAACAATTAAAGGTTTTTAAGAGGTCGCTCATGAATGGCAGAAGCAAGGGACAGTGACATTGCTCTAGCAATCAAGACAATGCCCTAGAGACTGACCATATATTATATGATCAGCGCCCAAGCCTCCTCTCTACCCAAGCTAGGACCAGGGAGGGCCAGGCAGTGGCTGCTGATGACTCAGCAGACAGACCTATAGGCTCCCCAAAGCCCCCAACCTTAGCCCACAAGGATGGTAGGGTTGCAGACACTAATGACACTAACGAGTCTGAGCCGGACTCGAACCCCCGACCGGCAAACACCAGGCAGAGACTTGCATTCCATACGTTCCAAAAACAAATTTTTACATACACTTTTAAATGTTTGTAATTTTATATAAACCTAAGATTATAACCCCTAACATGGAAAATGGAAGCAAAGTAATAATTTGCAATATAAAATAGAGATATGGACAAATTAGCTCATACTTTACCTATGGGAGACGAGACGAGAGAGGAGTATGAGGCGCTTGGAAGAAGAGACAAGAGACCAGGAAGAGGTGATTACAGTACTGCTTGGATTGAGAATCTCCCTCCATGAGAACTTTGGTAAAATATTGGGAGTCCTGTCTTGTGAACGGTATTCCCCATCACTAACTGCATCACTTAATTTACACTCATACGTTCGATTTTGACAAGGAACTTACCTAGAGGTGACAGCTTTGTCATTCTTTATAATTTCATGTTCAAGTGAAATCACCTTGTTGTTATCAAATAGATTCAGTGTTCACACTGATGAAACCGTGTTCTATAATACTATGTGGGCTTTATCCTAACCTCGACTCAAAGTCGTCGAAGTCATCGCCGTCGTTGTCTTCAAAGTCATCGTCCTCGTCGAAGTCTTCGAAGTCGTTGTCGTTGCTGAAGTCATCGTTGTCGAAGTCGTCATAAACGAAGGCATCATCTCATTAATACTGCTTCTTATTCAGGTCCATTATTATTACTATTATTATTATTATTATTATTATTATTATTAGAAGTAGTTGTATTAGTAGTAGTATTAGTAGCAGTAGTAGTAGCAGTAGTAGCAGTAGAAGTAGTAATAGTATTAATATTATTATTATTATTGTTATTATTATTATTATTATTATTATTATTATTAGCTAAGCTACAACCCTAGTTGGAAAAGCAAGATGCTATAGGCCAAAGGACTCCAACTGGGAAAATAGCCCAGTGAGGAAAGGAAATAAGGAAATAAATAAACGAGATAAGAAGTAATGAACAATTAAAATAAAATATCTAAAAAAAAAAAAAACAGTAACATCAAAGCAGATATTTCATATATAAACTATAAAGAGACTTATGTCAGACCATTTTTTTTTCAAATTTGAACTTTCGAAGTTCTACCACTAATCTTTTCAAAAATATATTTTTTTAGCAACTATACCACCTTTCAAGTTTCAAGTCTCTTGCTTGAGGGTACACACGGGCACACTATTTTATGTTATTTCTCTTCCTCTCGTTTTGTTAAAATTTTTATAGTTTATACAGGAGATATTTATTTCAATGTTACTGTTCTTGAAATATCTTATTTTTCCTTGTTTCCTTTCCTGAAGGGGGTATTTTCCCTGTTGGAGCCCCTTAGCTTATAGCATTCTGCTTTTCCAACTAAGATTGTAGCGTAGCAACTAAAATAATAATAATAATAATAATAATAATAATAATGATAATAATAATAATAATAATAATAATTAGATTATGTTAACATTGATCCGTCAATGATTTCATCTTTTCTAGATCGCCTGATGACTTGATATACTCTTTATTGATCACAGTTGTAATATAAGCGCTCTTTTTCATCTTTATACAGCCATTTATAATCACGTTGGAGTCCATTGTCATGATACTCTTAACTTTACAATGCAGCACAAAATGTCTTTATGGTGTACCAACCGTGTGTCACACAATCGTACATAGTAACAACATTTAATTTTTTGTATGTATTATGCTTGTATCTTCGCTCTCCCCTCGCACTGATAGGAACCTGAAATAACATGTCTGTTTTTCTCACCGTTAACTGTTAACCGGTGAGCTTTTTGGTTGAACATGAAATTGCCTGTTATGTTTTGTATGCCCTTTTTGCCTGGGGTTTATGTATAAATAAACAAGCGTTCTGTAATAAAGTTTACTCAGTTGGTTTCGTCCTGCCTTTGAGTCACAACCCTCTCTCGGCACGTCACATTGGTGACCACGGAAGTCGACTCCCTCCTCCCGCCTTCCACTCCCCCCTCGACCCTCCGTCATTGGTACTATGGCGGACTCCGCGGAAGTTGGCGCAGCCCCATTGAAACTTTCATCATTAGCGAGCGGAGAGGCGTTTGCTTGGTTTCAGCGCGCAGAGGTCCAGTTTTGCATCAAGGGCGTGACTCGCTCAACCACCAAAGCAGATTATGTTCTCGCGGCGATACCTGAGGACGCCTTCCCGGAAATATCCGACTGGCTTTGTGAACAAGGAGACACCCCAATAGCGTATGACGCCCTCAAAAAATATCTTCTGCAGCAGTACTCGGCGTCGCCAGCCGCCCGTATAGCAAAGCTTTTTCAGCTCTCTCAACAACTGTTGGGGGACCAAAGGGCTTCGCTCGCCCTCAGGGAAATGATCAGTATCACTTGCCTGCAACCTGCCACAGACGGCTTTCCTACTTCGTGCCCTTTGAATACGCCGTTTACCCGAACCTGTACGAGCTGCCATACCCAATGTCGATAGTTTACCCATAGAGGACTTGATGACCAGAGTCGACACCCTTATGGACAGCCACTTCACGACCTTCAAGACCTCCATCAACGCCTCCACTCCTGACAAAGTCAACAGAAGCTGACGTGAATGCCGCAGGACATACATGCCTACCCCGTGACATGCCAAAGCGGCGACAAAGCCACCCACCACCCACCACTCGCTCGCGCCCCAACCAACGACTTCTACAGCCACTTACTGCCTCCCATCGGCCGCAGTTTTGCGACTACCACAACAGATTTGGGGCAGCCGCGAAGAAATGTGCCAAGGATTGTCAGTGGCCAAAAAACATGATGCAGGAACGGGCGTGCGATTTTTGGTAGACACGGATGCTTGTCGTTCTCTTTTGCCAAGGGAACTCTTCAGGACACAATGTAGTCTGTCTACGTCTGGCTGACGTCCGCTTGGTAGCTGCCAACGGATGTGCGATACCCACCTACGGTTACGAGAACCTCACACTATCGTTTGGAACCGGTAAATTTAATTGGTAGTTTCTCATTGCTGACATCACATTGCCAATCCTCGGTGCGGATTTCCTTTCTTATTTCCACCTTCTAGTTGATGTCGCCCACCGACGATTGGTCAACGCACACTCGTACTTGTCGACACATCTTCAACCCGCCCCCTCCAACGTTGCTACCTCACTCTCTACATCAGCTCACCCACAGATGCCAATGCCCACCACCTCATGTCGTACCTGGAAGTTTTCCATCCAGATTTTTGCCAAACGCCCACGGCTCCTGCCAAGCACGGTATTTATCACCATATCAAGACAATGGGACCCCAAGTCTTCGCAAAATTCAGATGTCTGGCAACGGAACGATTGGCAGCCGCCAAACAGATGTTCGCCGAAATGGGGGAAATGGGCCTTTGCCAAAAGGCCTCCAGCCCATGGTCGTATGGTACATACACCTTCAATTACTCCTGTTTTGGCCATCATAATGCTGGGGCCACTTTTCAACGTCTCATGGATGGCATCTTAGGGGACCTCCCATTCTGTGTATGTTATGTGGACGACATACTTGTGTTCTCTTCCTCAAAAGAAGAACACTTCCGTCACCTGCTCATCATGCTCGACCGCCTGCAACAAAACGGTCTTGTAGTCCGGAATGACAAGTGTACCTTTGGTGCCAACAAAGTGTCATTCTTAGGGCACCACATCACTCCTGAAGGAGTCCATCCCCTCCCTGAGAAGGTAGCAGCCGTTCAGAACTTCCCCATGCCCTCGACCGTCAAAGCTCTGCAGGAATTCTTGGGCATGATGAACTATTATCACTGTTTTCTGCCAGCCATTAGCACCACTCTTGCTCCCCTCTATGCCTCACTCAAGGGTAAGCCAAAGGACTTGAAGTGGGGTCCCCTTCAAGAAGCGGCCTTCTGCAATGCAAAGAAGGCCCTATCAACTGCTGCAGCTCTCACTTTTCCTATCCCACATGCCCCTCTCCTTCTCTCCACCAATGCCAGTGAAGTCGCTATTGGTGCAGTACTCGGGCAGGTGGTCAACGGCTCGCCCCTCCCATTGGCCTTCTTCAACAGAAAACTGTCCAAGGCAGAACCAGGTTATTCTACCTTCGATCGCGAATTGCTGGCGGTGCACTTGGCTGTCCGTCACTTTCGCCATTTCTTAGAAGGTACGCCCTTCGTCATTCACACAGACCACATACCTCTGTTGCACGCCTTTACTCGACAGTCTGACGCCTGGGCCGCCCGTCAACGCCGACATCACTCCACCGTAGCTGAATACAATTGCATACTTCAATACGTCCCTGGGAAAATGAATCCCGTTGCCGATGCTCTGTAAAGAAAAACGTTGGCTACCGTTCAACTGGGATTGCATTGCAACCCCTTGGCTGAAGCCCTACGACAGGATCCAGAGTATCAAGTATGTAGGACATCCTGCACATCCCTCCGTTGGGAAGACATCCCCCTCGACGACTCCAACACCACCCTCTTCTATAACGTCAGTACTGCTAGACCACGACCTTGGATTCCTGCTCCCATGCGCCAACAGGTGTTTGATTTCATTCACAGCTTTTCACATCCCTTGTGCCGTTCTACTGCACAGCTGCTGAAGACGAAGTTCATTTGGCATGGCATTTCTAAGGATGCTAAGGATTGGGTCCGCGCCTGTACTTCTTGCCAAACTTCCAAAGTACATCGGCACACGGATTCAGGAGTGGGCACCTTTCCTCAACCTCAGCGTCGTTTTGCCCACATTCACGTCGACGTTGTAAGCCCTACCCACATCACAAGGACATCGTTACCTATTTACCGTTATCGACCGCTCCACTCGTTGGCCTGAAGCCATTCCCATGAAAACTGCAACGTCCGCCTCATGTAGATCTGCCTTACTCTCAGGGTGGATTGCAAGATTTGGCATCCCTGAGCATATTACTTCTGATAGGGGTGCCACTTTCACCTTTCAAATATGGACATCATTAGCGAATCTCCTGGGCATTACCCTAAATCAGACAACTGCTTACAACCGCGCTGCCAATGGAATGGTTGAACGTTTTCATTGCACTCTCAAAGCAGCTTCGATGTCCCGCTGCAAGGATTCCAACTAGTTTACTCAGCTTCCCTGGATCCTCCTGGGACTAAAGACTACTCCTAAAGACGCCCTCGACGTCTCGGCAGCTGAAATGGTGTATGGCAACCCGCTAATCATCCCTACCAAATTTTTTCCTTCTGCAACCTCCGACGACGATCTTTAGTGCATACATCACGTTGTGGGAAAATTTACTCCATGCTGCCAGACTTACAAGCCTCCAGCAAAGCATCACATACCGACAGAATTGCAGTCTGCAACGTACGTCTTCCTACTCAATGACACTAGCAAGGCACCGCTAACGCCCCCTTACACGGGCCCTTTCCTTGATATCCGACGCAGTCCGAAACCATTACTACTAAACATTCGTGGCAAAGAAGACTGGGTCTCCATTGATCATCTAAAACCTGCCTATCTCCTGCCAGATGACCCGCCTACAGTTTGCCTCTCTAGATCAGGGCGCCCTATTTAACATGCACCGTATGTCATTTTTAGGGGGGGGAGCCATGTATCAACCGTGTGTCACACGATCGTACATAGTAACGACATTTCATTTTTTGTATGTATTTTGCTTGTATCTTCACTCTCCCATTGCACTGATAAGAACCTGAAATAACATGTCTGTTTTTCTCACCGTTAACTGTTAACTGGTGAGCTTTTCGGTTGAATATGAAATTGCCTGTTATGTTTTGAATGCCCTTTTTTGCCTGGGGTTTATGTATACATAAATGAGCGTTATGTAATAAAGTTTACTCAGTTGCTTTCGTCCTGCCTTTGGGTCACAACCTTCTCTCGGCCCGTCACAATGGTGAAGAATAGTGATCAAACCTCGACAAAGAACGTAGTCACAGCTGTACAAAAAAAATCTAAAGACTTGCATAAGAGATCTTTCTTCTTTTATTGATGCTGGGAGAGTGAAAGGGGTTAGACAGAGCAAGTGATGGTTGCAAGCTAATATGTAAAGAAAATAGTCGGTGGTGTATGGATACGCATGCTAATCCCATACTCTATCGGCTCCAGGATCCTTCATGGTGAAAAGAGACCGTAGGGCATGAACGTTGACAGTCGTTACCGCACCAAATATTTCCACTCATGTTGTATGGTGTATGAAGGCATCATAAGTTATACAACGCAAATATAATTGATTTATGATAACTATTTTCTGATCATTAAATGCCCTTGTAATTTTCTTGCCTTGAATAACAATAAAGCAACAAATTTTTTCTCTTAAACGTGACATGTAAATTTTACAGCTCTGCCTGATCCGGTCTCCGGTCATATACACATCGAACAGCCCGTGACTCCATAACGCCGGCTTAGTCAAAATACAGCCTTTAAGGTCGCTTGCCTTTTAAATAAAAAGAAGTAATTGTTCCCTTGTTAATCTGCATCCCCAGGCTCAAGAAATCGTTATTAGGGTCGTTAAGCATTTTTCTAAGGAAAAGGTAAACCATGCATCCAGGAAGATGTCAGAAAAAAAAAACCACATTATTATTATCACTAATACATGCTAAGTTATAACCCTAGTTGAAGAAGCAGGACGCTGAAAGCCTAGGGGGGCCAACAGGGAAAATAGCTCAGTGAGGGACGGAAACAAGGAAAAATTAAATATTTTCATAACAGTACCCTCATTGCAATAAATATTTCCTATATAAACAATAAAAAACTTTAACAAAACAAGAGGGAGAGAAATAAGTTGGAATAGTTTGCCCGAGTGAACCCTCCAACAAGAGAACACTAACCCAAGACAGTGGAAGACCATGGTACAGAGGCTATGGCACTACCCATGACTAGAGACCAATGGTTTGAATTTGAAGTGTCCTTCTCCTAGAAACTCTGGTTACCATAGCTAAAGCGTCTCTTCTACCCTTACCAAGAGGAAAGTGGCCACTGGACATTTACAGTGCAGTAGTTAACCCCTTGGGTGAATAAGCAACAATGATATTGAAGAGCATAATAAGTAGGATTTGCAAAGAAGGCAAAGCAACAGAAGAGAGATACGGCGAAGCATTTTTCCTAGAACAGTAAAAGTATCTACCAAGAACCGTGCCAGATCCCGATGATGTATATTTATGCCATGTTTTCTATCTACCTACAATATATTTACACTAACTAGCAGTCTCTCTCTCTCTCTCTCTCTCTCTCTCTCTCTCTCTCTCTCTCTCTCTCTCTCTCTCTCTCACAAACAAGCACATATATATATATATATATATATATATATATATATATATATATATATATATATATATACATGGGGATAGAGCCTTTACAAGCTAGACAATTATAGATAAATGTACATGAATTCACACAAAAACAAGTTGATTAAAAATGTGGCAATCCAGTAGTATGGAATAATTCCCAGAAATGCCACAAAATCAATTTAGTATATTCTTCTGAGGAGACATTCGGATGCCCAAATTAAACGAGAGCAGCTGGCCTTTAAAGACGCCGGAGAAGTATATTTGGCAACATAAGGGACCACGCCTAAATTGCCATGTAGGAGCCAATAGGGTATAGTACTTGTAATCGAAAAATGCAAAATTTTGCATGCAAACTGTTAAAATGATTGAATACTGAAATGAAACTCCATTGTCATATATATACGTATTCCGAGTTACTCGTAAACCGTGCTATTACTGTACTTTAAACTGCCACTAATGCATGTTGTAAGGTTGTTAAGTGGTTATCAGTCTTTCTATGTGTTCAAGGTTTTATCTATTTATTAATTTTTTCTATGTATTAAAGTTACCCAATTTTTGAATTTTCCGTTATTTAGATTATTTCACTTACATCGTTTATTATGTATATACTGTATATATTTCTATTGATCATAACTCATTTTGGCTGTAAAGGATACTCGTAACTAACAGTCGAAGCACTTGGGGTATACCCATTTTATAATCCACTAATCCATTGATTATACTCATCTATTGAAATTGAAGAAAATATGAAATGGGAAAATATGATAAAACTCGTTTTGAAGGATAAGCTGTTATTTGCTTGAGATTAAGTCAGTCATGTGTTGATCAAGGCCTTGTTCTTTGAGCAGATTACATGTAAAGAGCTTTCAATGATAATAAGTAATATTAAATGTCTACATAATCAAAGATAAAAGTAAAAACAAAAGAACACACTCCCATTTATTTCATCATCATCATCCAGGCACAGGTCTTCTATATACTCATCATCACTGTGTAAGTTAATAATGATAGATCCAACAGGCTCCTAAATGTTGTCCAGTGGCCAATGCCAATCCGCAAAATCTCAAGATCGTTTCACTGCAAACGCCCAAAGACTTTCAGGGACAAAATGCTTGGCTTCTTCCAATCTTGCCTGTAGGTCTTCTTTGGTGAATTGATGTAAGGATGAGCATACATGAACTTTTATGCATGTCTACAGCAGTGCTCACCTGTATTGAGCTCTGTGTTGGCAGGTGGTAGGTGGAGTAAAGGAGTTTTGACTGGTTCTGTTGACTTCTGAGCAGCAACTTAGGTCATGCGGTCCTGTCTGGGAAATGGATTCCATGGCGCTAGCCCAAGCAAAGAAGTACAGTATGCTTTCTTGGTTGCCGTAGTAGGACACCGACACTCTTCTAGCAGTTGACAGTGATATGGTGCATTTGGGGAGTACGAACACCGATGGTTCAGGCAGTATGGTAAGCGCTGAGTTCTCAGCCAGCGTATAAATAGCTCACATATCCTTTCTCGTGGTAATCGCAATTGGTACTTTCATTGTTTAATTCTGATAAGTCCCCTAATTATGAACATTAGACACCTTTACACATTTTTGTCACTTAGGCCATGGCTGTAAATAGCTATTTAAAAAATACGATCCTTATCCGTTGCTTTGGTAGAGGATCTTATCAACGAAAGCCAAATAGAGACGGCACTGAAATGCACAGTAGCAGGTAGCAAGCAGAAGTTCGTTAATGGAAGGTCTTACATATAATCATTATGAAAATAAATATCTATGAAATACAAATTCTATTTGAAGCAGAGGCTGATTTAGCAGGTAATCTTTTACTGTTTTTGTAGTCCAGGGCCGGGCCGGAGAAATGAAAGAAAGGGAGTGGAAAAGAGTATTTTTCAGATAACAAAATAATATATTTTACAAAGACTCAAACTGGATGTTAGACAAGAAAAAAAGAGAGGATATTGGCCTTGAAAGAAACGAGTCTCTCTCTCTCTCTCTCTCTCTCTCTCTCTCTCTCTCTCTCTCTCTCTCTCTCAAAGGACGAATGTTGGCAAGAGTTTTAAATCTAAAATTTGCGGTCAAGTTTTTATTAATAAAACTTTGAATCCATAAGATGACCAAACTGAAAAGTGAGAGCCCTATTTCACATTCAGCATATGCATCGCAATGATTCACAATAGTGAAGGTCTGTTCTCAGAATAGAAATTACCTACTTTATAGTGAGAATGGAATAGAATCGATAGCTTTATACGTTTCCCTAACATTGCAGGATGAAATCTCCTTTGTTTTATTTGATTTTTTTTATCTAAATTAAAGGGGAACTAAAGGATTTATACGTTCCCATTTCCTTTTTAAATTGAAGCGTCCTTTTAACTTCTATGACAAGAAAACTGATTTTGTAAAAAGATAGATTCGATTGCTATATGTTGGATAATTTCTCGTGATTTACAAAGACTAAAATGCATACACAAAAGTTCCCCAAATCATTCTGATAAGAAAGATTCTGATTCGAAAAGAACGAGTCAATGAACTCGAAAAGAGTAAATGAAGCACCGGAGATGTTGAAAAAATTTAACTTCTAAAAGAGAAGTAAAGTATTATTATTATTATTATTATTATTATTATTATTATTATTATTATTATTATTATTATTATTATTATTATTATTATTTAGAATAAGTTATTATTATTATTATTATTATTATTATTATTATTATTATTATCATTATTATTATTATTATTATTATTATCTGAGCTCCAACCCTAGCTGGAAAAGAGAATGCTATGGGCCCATGGGCCCAAGTGCTCCAACAGGGAAATTAGCCCAGTGAGAAAAGAGAATAAGGAAATAAATAAACTATAAAAGAAGCAATGAACGATTAAAATATAATTGATTAAGAACAGTAACAAACAATAAAATAGATCTGTCATATATAAACTATGAAAAGAGAGTTCTGTCAGCCTGGTCTATATAAAACATTTGCTGCAAGTTTGGAGTTTTGGAGTTTTACCGATTCAATTACCCGATTGAGAAGATCATTCCATAACTTGGTCAGGTTACCATAAACTTTCAAAGGCCAGTAGCGATAACAAGTTAGAAACAAAATCACAGGGGGAGAAACTTAAATTTCATTACTTTCAGCCTTAAAAAGTGGACATAATTTCTCTCTCTCTCTCTCTCTCTCTCTCTCTCTCTCTCTCTCTCTCTCTCTCTCTCTCTCTCTCTCTCTCTCTCTCTGTATTTATATATATATTTGTATATATATATA
>NC_090737.1:95034950-95037450 GCF_036898095.1 Palaemon carinicauda | reverse complement strand
ATATAGAGCAAGTGTCTGAATATATATATATATATATATATATATATATATATATATATATATATATATATATATATATATATATATATATATATATATATATATCTATTTTATTCATTCTATCATGCCCAGGGGGAAGAGGGAGTAGACATACCCCAGTAGGAGGGGATACCTCAAGACGTACATTCGAAATCCACACTCTCCCACAGATTGTCCAAATTTTCGGAACTGGGAGTTGTAGTTAGGAAAGGGGGTTGGGTGGGAAGGGTTGAATCACAGTTTGTGTGTGTGATTGTGATTGTTCGTGTATGCCTACCTAAATATTTAGACTGTATTTTTGAAGGCTCTGATACATTAGCACCCATGCTTATCATGTAAGAAAATACAGGTTCGACTACCCAAGAGGACAGATGGAAACATAAGTCCCCTCAAAAACCATGTGAACTTGTTGGCCTAAGGAGTGAGTCAAGTACCAAGCTGTCAATTAACTGAGGTGATCACAGCCAAGGTTATATAGTAAATGCTATTTACGGTTCGTGGTGTGATCTTGGCAAACCACCCACCAATCAACCCAACTGTGACTGGATAGCATCATCCTTTATGGTCAAGTAGGAACATAACAGAGGTAGACAAAAGATCATGCCACTGAAGGAGGACACTTTGCTAAATACTCTCACCCATCCCAGTGGATACATTACTTTCGTGTCATATGGAGCTCAAGTTGCTCAACTCCAACGAGAGTAAGCCTTTTGAATAAAAAAAAAAGAAAGTCGATATCTTAAGCATACTGTATATGTAAAAAACAACTATGTATGATTTGTTAAAAAACAACTATGTATGATTTTTCTTACTTGGAAAAGTCACGAGAAAAAAACGGTTGCCTATGATACCGTATAGTTTACTTGATCTAAGTGACATTTCAAGAATCAACATAATTTTTTCAACAACTTTGAATGTTTCAGGTTTTAGAATTAAGATAACATTCCAATGCTGTTCTCTCTCTCTCTCTCTCTCTCTCTCTCTCTCTCTCTCTCTCTCTCTCTCTCTCTCTCTCTCTCTCTCAAGATTGCAAACTCCTATTTCCAATTGTTAGTAATATCTCCGCGAATTACATTTCATTTTCAAAATTATCTCATTGGCACATTGGTACAGAAACACAACAACCTTAGGTTACCTGATATCTGAGTTAAATCTTCAGATTATGAAAAAAATGTGAAAGAGAAGCCGAGATGGTATGGTCATCTTTTGAGAAGAGATAAAGATCATTATGGAAAGGGGATGGGATTTTGATGCAAGTGCAAAGGAGATTGATTGATTGAGAGTTTTCTGACATCCTGAAATCTATGGTCATTGTCGCCGATATCAATTGTTATAGATAAAGAATAAAAAGAAATTCAATTTAAAATTATACAAGTAAAGATATCCTTATGGAAGTTATATAGCTTTCAGAAGACCTGCTTCTGAAATATACCTACAAATACCGGTAGCAGGGTATGTATGACACATCATGTCCGAAAACTTGGTAAGGATGAACCTGCCATCCTCACCTCGAGCTTCAGACAGATATCTATTTCTAAAGGTGCTATAAGTGGGGCATTCGGTCAGTAGATGCCCCACTGCCAGGGGTACCAAACAGTCGTCACAATATAGCTGGTGAGTGGTGGTAGCCAATTAGTAGAAACGTGTGTCAACCGAGTGTGACCAACGCGGGGACGACACTAAGTAGTCTCCTGCTTCCGAGGCATCATTTTATATCTCCAAGGAGATCTATCATTCGTTATTTCTCTCATCTTATCACCAGACATAGTCAGTAGAGTCTTCCATTGGTATATTGAGGGAGAAAAGCTTGAAAAGGGATTGAAGGACAAGATAAGAACTCGCCAGAAATATCAGTGTAAAAGGCGGTGGAGGAGAAAGAACTTCGTGAAATTCAGGTTAATTGGTTGATTGGAATTATTCGCAAATCCGTTCAAACGGATTACAGTCATTCTAGATTCCTTTTTGTAGGATTAAGTCAACAGTTTATTTTAGAGAGGAGAAGTGAAAGCTAAAGATTCGGAGTTATTGTCCTCTTATTTGTCTTTATTCTTCTTTAATTGTTTTGTAATTGTCAGCTTTTCACCTTTATCTTTTCTCTTAAATAAGTATATATAGGGTGATTGAAAAGTAAATCCCCATTTCATAATACATATAAATTATCTATTTATCAGGCTATTTTTCTCATGTTGTTATGTTCTTAAATTTGTGGCAATTAAATCTACTTTGTTGTTTTTGTTGTCAATTAATTTGTTTGAAATTCGGAAGCTTTATAAACATGGCTGGCTGTCTTACCCTACAGGAGCGTGACCAGCAAGCAGCACATTGTAAAGTTTGGAGATCCGTAGTTCTAGTAATAATATAATGGGTGGCCAATTTAAGGAAGATATAGAAAATGTAATCAAGAATTGCTATGCAAAACTCTTGCCAATGGGATTTGTAACCGATACTCGAAGAAGCGGTT
>NC_090737.1:95007450-95029950 GCF_036898095.1 Palaemon carinicauda | reverse complement strand
ACGAAACATTTGGTTCAAAGTGAGCGAAAAAAAATTTGAACATTAGAAAACTGGCCAAATTGATTTGCAATTTTAAGAATAGATAATTTGAAAACATGGCATATAATATTTGGAAATACTTATGAGACCAAGGCACAATTTCTGGTCAAATTTAGTGAGATGGATGCATGTACGTAATGACAGATATTTGTTCTTTTAATGATTTTATTATTCTATTAAACAAGTAATTTCGAGCAGATGACTTTGTATCGTTCTCACGCCCCCCTAGTGGGGCGCGCCCCCCAGTTTGGGAACCACTGGTCTAGCCTATTCTTTTCATCTTATCTTTCCCCCTTATCTTTCCACTTTATATTCTGTCCTCGTACACCTGACAACAATGAGGTTACCAAACAATTCTTCTTCAGTCCAGGGGTTATCTACTGTACTGTAATTGTTCAGCAGCTACTTTCTCCTCTTGGCAAGGGGAGAAGACTGGCTATAGTAAGCAGCTCTTCTAGGTGAGGGGTACTCCAAAATCAAATAATGTTCCTTCACCTTGGGTAGTGCCATAGTCTCTGTACCATGGCCTTCCAATGTCTTGTGGTAGAGTTCTCTTGCTTGAGGGTAACTCGTTCACATTTTTCAATCCTGTTTTTTGCTCTTGTTATTTTTTAAATAGTGTGTTGGCACACTTCATTCACGTTTATTAAAGAAACAATTTTGTGACTGTCAAATAAATTCCTACAACTTTAAACATATTCTATTTTGTAGTGCTTAAGAAGCATTTCAATACCATGCATAGTTTAAAGTGGGCTTTAAACTATATGCAGATGATATTCAGTTCTACCTTTCAATTTCAACAAAAGATACAAAAAAGAAAACTGATGAGATAATGACTGAAATAAAAACATGGATGCAGAGGAAAAAGCTTAAGTTAAATGATGATAAAACAATATGTTTTTTGGCACAAAGGTGGCTTTGAAGAATTACTAGTTATTTCAAAGTATAAAAATTGGTGACGCTGTTGTTAGGATTGTGCCTGTTGTGAAAAATTTGGGTGTACTGATAGATTGTAATTTGTCAAAGAGGGATCAAATAGTGAACACAGTGAAAGTGTGTAACTATCACCTGAGAAACACCATTTATTAGAAAATATTTAACAGAGGGCAGTACAAAAATTTTAGTGATAGTCACGTAATATCAAGTCTTGATTATTGCAATTCTCTGTACTATAAATTGCCCAATACACTACTGAGAAAACTTCAAAATGTGCAAAACCGGGCGGTTAGACTGATAAAAGGCATTAAACTTCGGGAGAGAATAATTCCTGCATTGATCGATCTACATTGGTTACCTGTTAAGGCTAGAATTGAATTTAAGATTTGCTTGTTGACTCGCAAAGCACTTACAAGTGATAAGCCTAAATATCTTCGTGATTGCTTGGTCCCATACTGTCAAGCTACTAGCGCTGCTATAAGAGCTAGACATGCTAAGGGCCCATATAGTCTATTCGAAATTAGTGTGAATCATGCAATAGGAGGAAGAACGTTTAGTTATGCTGCACCGAGACTCTTCAACGACCTTCCACTTGATGTCAAGAATAGCAAAAATGTGGCAGCTTTTAAGAAAAACCTGAAGACTTATCTTTTTGGAAAGGGTTATGATAGTGATCTGAAAACTATTAAGCCTGAATACAAATGCTAGCGAATAACTGAAAAGTTACAGAGCAAAATATTAACTGGAAAGAAATTATTTTCACACCCAAGGCCCTCCTGAACAGACTTTTAGTGTCTGATGGAGGGCGAGAAATAAACCCCTAAAAGTAAGTATTCTTTAAAAAGAAAAAAATGCCTGTGGCATGTGGTATAATTTTGTCTCAAGAAATCTGAGGGCAGTGTTATCCACTTTCCTTTCCTCGCTGGAGTATTTTCCTGTTGAAGCCCTTGGGCTTATAGCATCCTGCTTTTCTATCTAAGGTTGCTGCTTACTTAGTGATAATAATAATAAGAGTAATAATAATTATATTTACACACCAGCTAGTTATAATAGCAATAGTTATACTCACTGTATGTTGTCAATTGTCAAATCCATATTATTGAAGCACTAAGAAAAGTCATTAATTTCTTCTTGTAATCCTTAATATCTTCAGTCTTTTGGATGTCTAGTGGGAGCTTGTTGTATAGTCTTGGGACTGCATGTTTGAAAGCTCTAGAACTGACAGTACTGTAGACATAATTCTTGACTCCAATAATTTGAAAACAGCTATTTTCGTGTCTAAATGATTCGTTGGCTGCACAAAGTGTAGCAATTTTCTGATATTTTAGATGTCCGCCGCTGATAACTTGTTGGGTTATTGCACAATTCTTAAATTCTATTCTAGCTTTATTAACAAAAGTAATCCTTTCTTGAGATGGAACACCTTTTTTACAGGCTTGTTCCTCTGTTTATTAAGTTTTGTAATTTCTTACGTTGTACTTTAGGTAGATTGTAGTAAATGGAGTTACAGTAGTCAATCCTGATAATAACAGTTAATCGCAAATTTCTTCACAGAATATTCTTCCAGATAAGTCTAGAAAAGCAACATTTTTATGGCGATATCCAACGTTTTTCACTAAATACCCCTAGGTCACAAACCCTATACTGGATAATGGGACAGTGTATATTTATTTGGATGTCAATAAAGTTTCTTTAGGGTTTCCTTTAATCACAGTTAACTCGTTTTTTTTTTTAAATTTAATTTTATTTGTTTAACTGCCATCTATTCCATAACACTGCACTGGTAAGATTCTGGATTAAAGTTTCAGTATTATCATCAGTATTTTTAAAAATAAAATTGTGTATCATCCACTAATAGTTCAAACTTCATATATCTGTGGTACTTTTGATAGACCTATAGTATTGATACAGAATAAGATTAAGCCTAGTACACTTCGCTGGGGTTAATTCTCTGTTTAATGGTTCATATGAGTTTCCAATTTTTTACACAGTGGCTTCTGTCAATCAAATAATCTTTTAGATACTCAAAGCTTGATCTTCAATACCAGTAGACTATAAAGCATTAAGTAAAAGTTCATGCATAACTGTATGAAAAGCAGTGCTAATATAGGCTAATATCAAGATACCACATTTGTTCTCATCCATTCTTTCAAGCAGATTATTTATAACAGAGAAAAAAAACTCTCTACGTAGAAAATGATTATTTATATGCGGAATGGATGTCTGGAATTCCTTCAATACTTTCTAAGTCACCAACTACAATATTTGTTCAATAATTACATATTCTAGCACTTTTGAAGTAAAGGATAGATTCAAAATAGTTCTTTGAGCTTAATTCCTGATAATCTGGAGCACTTTTCGGAACAGGTGTAACTTTAGCCACTTTCTCAGATTCAAGAAAGTTAGTCAGGGATATTAGAATTTAGTATTCTTATGTTTGTACTTATCTGTGCATCTGGTACGGCACCAATCTGATATGGAATGTCTGTAAGTGACCTTATATTTAATACTCTTTTTTTTTTTTTCAAATTCTAGAAATTTATCAACCTGTTCTAATTGGTCGCTATACCCATCTGGTGGATTTTTTTAAAATTTACTTTTCCCATTTTACCATACAGTATAGGAGATGATATAACTTCTGTAGCTGCTACCTGGATTTTTTTCTCATAAGTACTGCTTACATAGTTTATACCAATACCAAAATTAATTCTAAGTATTGTCCCTTAAGCATAATTTTTCTTTGGTTTAAATTTTTTTTTTTCTATTTCAGGTCAGTGATGTTGATTGATCAGATTGTGCGACAGATTGATGTTTAGGATTGTCAAGTGAGTAACTGTCTGCCTCCTTTCCTTGCCTAGTTTCATCGCTGTTATCATTCTTGTTTAGTTTTGAAACTCTTTCCTACCCTAGCTTGGGGCACCCACATTTATTTGTTGAATAACTATTAATGACACTTTTTCCGGCATCAAATTTTTTTTTCGGCGGGTGTGTTGGATTTATGTCTCGCCGAGCATCTTTTTTTTTTTTATTAATTTTTTTTTTTATCTTCTGGATTAAGGCCATGAAAATTTATTATTTATGCAAATTTTTAAGGTTTTATTATAGAGCTTATGGTACATGGCCGTTTTTGCTTGCCTCATCAAGCCTTACTCAGTTAAGTGATCTTGTACTGTGTCTATTGACGGTCAAATTCTTGCAAAAAAAAAAAAAAATTATTTCATAGAGACTTGCCTATAAAATCTAACAGCTCTTGCAGGGGTGCAACTTGGCTCAGATATAGGGCTCATAATTCTTTTGAACTGGTCTTCATTTTTCGAAATATTATCTCGAAATTTCGCTTGATTTTGGAATTATTTTTTTTATACTATTATCATATGAGTTAGATCAAAATCAATCACATTTTCTCACAATTTTTAAGGATTCAAACTATGGATGCTTGATCCTCTCTAAGGTACAATTTAACAGCTTATTGGAACCCAATGATCCAAATAATTGTACAGTAATGTCATTCATGGAGTACCGTATAGTAGAGTGTATCCTTTATATAATCATTTAATGTGGTGTTTTTGTTTGGCCTGGAGCAAATTAGGCTATTTACATGTAAAAGGAGACTCACAATACGAAATAAATCTTATGTTACGAAAGCCACTACTGAACTAATTAATTTTGTTGTGAGGCATTACTGTTGTCTGTGGTTAGGGTCGTAGGAGGGGGATTTCTCCTCTCGAGTCTCCATGCATAGCTAAATTGTACTTAACCTCCAAAGAGAAAAGTTCTGCTCAGTATCAGCATTGAAAGGCTATTGCTCAGCCTTCAGCCAGGTCTTTATACTGAAAGCCGTTGATACTTCCTCCTTGGTAGAATTCTCTTTGCTCATACGAAGTCTTGAACAGTCCTGCCATCCAATAGAGGTGAGACCATCACCAAGAGAGATATTTCGGCCCATTAAGAGGTACCATATGAACCGTTGAGGCTTGTTTCAGAGAAGAATTCTACCCTCCAGACTGATTTCTCGCTTTAGCCTCCTCTAAATAGATTAGCGAGCTTCATGTTCTCCCTTGCCCCTAAGGTTGAAGCTAAACCTCAGAATCTGTTCCCAGTTCCAAGTTTTCTTCACTTCAGGTTTTGATCCTTAGGGCAGTAGTTGAAGATCCTGATCAGCTATTCTGGTATCCTGTGAGGGCACTGAGACGCTACTTGATACATGCATAGACATGGGGAGTCAAGAGGGTGACTAAATATGATTTCTCCTTGGGTAAGGGAGTTTATTGACCATTCACGTGTAGCACCCTCACACTCTGCCCCAAGGAGAACTCTTGATGTCAGAGGATCAGCACAATTCAGTCATACCTTAAGAATCTTTCTGTGGTGCAGGTACTCCTTTCAGCCATCTGGAAATGGCACTCCACATTTACTGCCCATTACCTGCAGGACTAGACCCACATGTCCCTAGACACCTTTGTACTAGGACTTATAGGAGCTACACAACTAGTGGTATAGCTGCCTGGGCCCCTCTCAGGATCATCGTCATTGGATCGAAGGTGAAGGTTACGTGTTAGACTGGGATGAAAATTAAGATTCACTGGCCTTTTCCTGTCATCTTTCCCTCCATTGGGGCACAGCATTGGAACCTGTCTGCTGAAATAGATTCGCTTATAGGTAAGCCTCATAGCCTCTTAACTGTTCTTTTACATGAATTATAAGTGTTATTCTGTCCTCTCCTTATGAGGGAAGTATTGTAGCCCGTTGATGAATATATGTCAAGTTAACGCACAGATTCTGCTTTGGTTAGTTTTCCATGGGCCTTTGACCGGTTGTTGTTGTTAAACTACCAGTGCACAAGGTGTAGGGAGCATTAACTCCCTATACCACTTGCAAGGTCTACGTTTTGGTAGCCTGGGATAAGTACATAATTAATTGGAATTGGAACTTCCTCCTACTTAAGGACAAGTCTCCTATGTAAAGGACAAATGTTTGTATTTGGGCCTGGAACAAATGACGACTTTAGAGATAATTTGTATCTTTCCTAATTATACAAACCAGTCATTTACTTGTACTTTCCCACTGGCACTTACCTCTTAGAAAGTACTGGCTCCAATCAAAGCAAGTGTTCAGTGAGCAAACATAGGGTCGGGGCTTCCCTGCTCCAGGCCGGTAACTACATGATGCCTGTGTATGCCTTGTTAAAAAGCTTCACTGAAATTCAATTCTTTGTAAAGGACTCAGGTTGGTATATTTTGGAAAAATACAAAAATATTCTCCAATTTTGTCCTATTTGATCCTACACTGATACAAATCATTGTCCTTTAACAGGAAAATGACAGTAAAGTTTTAACAGTGTATTTATAACTACCAGTGTATTTATAACTGCCAGTGGATGGAAGGTAATATCCCCCCATCGGTCAGCTATATGCTTTTGACTTCTGCCACAAGCAGTACAGACTTACTCTTGCAGTAGCTTCATTGATGGCTGGTTTAAAAGTTTGCTTTTCAATTTAAATGGGGAAAATAGCAGGGTTGTCTAAACCTGCTGTTGAACCCCCCCCCCCCCCCATCTTTGTGTTTTTTGCCGAGGACATGTAGGTTGAGTTTGCTAAGCAATTGGAGGAGCTTAAGAGGAATTCTTCAGTATTATCACTGGTGATGCCCAAGATTATGCTAAAGATGCTCCTTTTCTTCTGCCTCTGGTCTTCCTGGGATAGAGCCCCTGTGGGAAATGGAGGGGTAGAGCAAGCCTAGACTTTGTCTGGGCTTTTCTCAGGGAAAGTGCAGGTATCACCTTCCATTAGTGAAGGTATCCTCTCTGCCTTTTCCTCTCTGGTCTCCTATTGCTGTTCCAAGTAATGATGATGAACTAGACTTGAATTGTGGCCCCTCTTTGGCATAGTTGGTGCTCCATCGCTGTTTTAGTTTTAAGCGCTATCAGTTCTGTATATCGAGTCAAAGCATCTATAATTACCAAGAGGTGCTTATTTCTTCTGTCTGACTCGTAAAATCCTGTTAATAAATCTAAATATATTCTTTCAAAGGGTTGACTGGGCACGGGATAAGCCCCTAGGCTGACAGGTGTCTTCGTGTGCCCTTTGTTTTCCTGACAAGTGCGACAACTAGCTATGAGCTTTTTTATATCTGGAAGCATCGTATGCCAAAAAAACAATGATTTGGCTTTCTGTGACATTATGGAGAACCCCGGGTGTCCATGCAATGGATTTGCATGCAACCAATTTAGGACAGTGGGTATAAGTGAGATTGGTACCACTACCTGGTCGTTAGTCACCTGTGGTGTATTGCGGATTTTCCTTGTCACGGATCTACACAGAATATTATCTTTGATTATATAATTCTGCTGCGTATACTTTATATATTCCTTTTCCTTAGGATTTCCATTCAAAGCATTTATGATTTTTTTTAATTTCTGATCTTTTCTTTGCTCAGTCTGTATTAGTTCAGCGCTCCAGCCCAGATCTTCCTGTTCAGATACAGTTTTAATAATAGGCATGGATGTTGATATATCTATTAATTCAGCTAATGGCTCCGTACAAGATGACACGGGGTTGCGTGATAATGCATCAGCAATGATATTTGCTTTCCCAGGTAAATACCCGATCCTCGCACCAAAGTCTTGGATGATCAAAAGCCTCCGAGTTCATTTGGGGCTATGACTAAAGCCTTTAAAGAAGTCGGTTAGGAGGTCATGATCAGTAAGAACCTTGACGGGATAACCGTATATAATGAACTTAAAATGCACTAGTGAATTAACAATAGCTAGCCCTTCCTTGTCTATTACTGCGTATTTACTTTCGGAAGGTCTCAGTTTACGTGAATAAAAAGCTATCGGGAAAAACTGTTTGTCATATTGCTGAAGCAATACCCCACCTACTCCTAGGTCTGAAGCGTCTGTTGCAGTGAAGAATTCCTTACCGAAGTCAGGAAATTTTAAGATAGGAGAACTACACAGTTCATCTTTCAAGGTATTAATCGCCTGTTGATGCTGCTCAGACCATATGAAATCTACGCCCTTCTTCGTAAGATCGGTTAGGGGAGCGGCTATTATTGAAAAATTGCGTATAAAACGCCTGTAATATCCACTACACCCCAAAAATTGCTGTATTCCCTTGACATTAGTAGGTATCGGAAAGTTACGGATAGCCGACACCTAATCGTGGACTACTTTAAGACCTTGGCTAGACACCGTAAAACCTAAATAGACTAATTCTGTTTTGAAGAATTCACACTTACTAATCTTTACCCCCAAGTTATGCTGTCTTAATCTCTGTAGCATTAGTTCCAGTTTACGTAGATGTTCTTCTAAGGTATTAGAAAAGATTACAAGGTCGTCCATATAGGCATGCAATATGTCCCCTAACAAGTGTCCAAACACTATGTTAATAATTTTAGTAAATGTTATGGGAGCACAACGTAAACCAAAAGGCATACGCAAAAATTCATAATGTCCCCTGGCTGTGCTGAAGGCAGTGTATGGGATACTATTTTCTTCTAATGATATCTGGTGAAAGCCTTTAAGTCGAAACTGGTAAAATACTTGTTCTGACCTAGCAAAGGTAAAATATCATCGGTACATGGCACTGGGAATCGATCAGGGATCGTTTCCTCATTGAAGCGACGGAAGTCTACGCAGATACGCCATGTTCGATCTTTTTTAAGTACAACTATTAATGGAAAATTATAAGGGCTGTTCGATATCCTAATGACTCCTTCTTCTAGAATTTTACCTACTTCATCATTTATCTCATTCTGGAATTTCATAGGGAGTTTGTACGAGGGTACATAGATAATTTTCTGCTTGTCTTTTAACCTTATTTGGTGTTCTATGACATCCGTTTTACCTAAGGATCCATCTGTATTGGAGAAAACATCATGATATTTAGTTAGAAGAACAAAAAATTTCTGCTGAATTTCCTTTTCTTGAATGTCTTTATTGATTTTATTTTTTATAGATTGCAAAAGGGATTCATCCGCAACTGATTGAGCGTGATTGATTTCAGCAACGGTAAGAATACGATGTTTATAAACTTCTACATCCAAGATATGTTGATTTTTTTTTGTATTACTAAAGTGGAATTTAAATGGTTACAGACTTCAATATTACATTGTTGTTGTGAGCCAACTGTATAAACAGCTTGTGTGACGGACAATCCGTTAGTTTTCAAAGTGTCGGAAAGGATTAATATTTCAGATCCTGGCAAGGTTTTCTTTACTCGCACTATTATATTCGAAGTTACGTTCAGCTCGATAGATTGCGTGCAAGATGATATTACGGGTGAACGAGAATTCTGTTGAGTCGCGTATATTATTTCTTTATTCATGAGACACATGATTGGTTCTTCAACGTACGTTACTGTTTTATCTGTCGTCTCCTTTTTATCCAAAACTGATTTTAAGGTATTAGAAGACTTATAGAATTGTCCTTTGATATACACGCCGTGTTTGGCAGGGACTAAGATAATGTTTTGATTGCCCATAGATGGGTATCCTATAATTACAGCTGGGTACATATCAATGTTTTGTACAACGATAAAGGTATCGGCAAACGTACGCTTACCGACCTTGTACTGAACATGAGTTATGCCTATTACATTTAATTCATTATTTCCTATACCCGAGAGCCTTACTCCGGACTTCTCTATAGGGAAGTTCGAAAATAACAAGTGATGAGTCCTCAAATCCATGGTATTACGTGGACTACCAGAGTCAAAAAACAATGTGAAGGATCGATGTTCTAAATTTACAGCATATAATGTTGTTCGTAACTCATTTTGGCTTATTATTGCGTGAATTTGTTGCAAATCTACGGGAACCTGCACTGATTTATTTGATTTGGCCGAGTGTTTCATAGGAAAATCTATTGCCTCACAATGATCCGATGAATTATTAAATGGATTATTTGATACAAAGGAAGTTGATACGAATGACCCAACATCACTCTCGTCCCCATTGGAGTTAATTATGTGGTATTTGCTTTGCTTTGCACATTCTGGAAATTCGTCTGACCTTGCGAGTTCTGGCTAGACGGCCCAGGAACAGAGTTATTTGAAGCACTATTTGTTTGTTTTTGATTTTGAACTGCATTGACGTTTGGCTGTTTCTTTTTATTAAACTGAGGGTTTTTCTTTTTATTTCCATATGGAATTGACTGGGGAATTAACTGGGCGTTTCTAGGATTCTGTTGATTACGCGAGTAGCATCGACTAAATGAATGTGTTGAACTATTATGTATCTAATAAAATCGCGTTCTACAGTCTGCAATCAAGTGACCTTGACGTTTGTAATTATAACACGTCATCCCTGCAACTTGATTATTATTAACTACGTTTACTTGTTGTGGCTTTGTTTATTTTTTTGCAAAAACTTGAGTAAACAAGGGATCAAGATCAGTACACTTAGACATGTGTTTCTTTATCTGTTTATATACATCTAATTCTGTACTTTCGGGCGTTAGTTTTTTATCAAAACACCGCTCTAAAACCTCTGGCAACATAATTGTCATGCAAGTTAAATACATTAATCGTAAGAAATCTTTCACGGCGATGTTATCTCCTGTAACCCATGTGGAATTACCTAAAATATCCTGATATTCATTTAGCCTGTCGGCAATGAGAGCCGCCCGTTCTATAACATTAAGCTGAGTCATAGAGGCTTGATTAAGTGTATTTCTTAATGTCAAAACGAATGGGGTACATCTCATCACTGCCAACTCATCCCTGGCCCAACTCATCCCTGGCCCAACTCATCCCCGGCCCAACTCATCCCTGGCCCAACTCATTCCCGGCAGTGATTAATGAAATTCAGTAAATATTAAAACATCTTTTTTCAGAATCAAGTATGACTCTTTCACAACACTAAAAATAAATTAACACCATATAATTAAAGACAAAAAATCCATGAAAATATAGAAAACAAAAATTTATTTCATGTTAAGAGAAATGCCTCTTGAATATTCAATGGGAGTACTTTCATTAAAATTTTGGACAATTAGTTGAGTCAATATATGGAAAACACCCCCTCAACCCCCAAAAAATTGTAACAAAAGGTTTCTCAACTGATTTTGGTAGGTTTTAATGTACTTTTTAAACATACTAAAAGTTTACCAAACTATGACCCCCGGAAAAGTGTTTTTTTCAAGATGGCGTCCAAGATGGCCGCCGAAACCTTTGAACCATCATAACTCTATAACTATCAGCTCAAGTTTGATGATCTTGGTGTCTATTCCACATTTTTTGGGGCAAAGAACACATTAAGATAACTAGGGATATCATTGAGCTGTTAAATCATTACAAAATTGGATTCTTGACCTTCAGATGTTCACTATCACCGTATACACAAACACTTACAACAAGCAATAGTTAAAAGACTTTATTCTTAGAGGTATAATGATAGCAAATTAATTATGAGCGTCTTCTATAGGGTTGTTAACTTACAGTACTCATGTTTATATAATCTTCTAATTATGTCAAATCATACACTCATGAACTTGCTGGGGGCCATAGGAAATCTCATGGAAGGGACCGGCCTCAAAAACATACTTGAGACTGTTTATGGAGAAAATGCTGTGGCGCACATGTTAACAAGGAAAGCTGTCCAGAGGGCTTTGCGGAGCCACATTCTTGTTGACAAGTACCTACATAGCCAGCTTGTAATGGAAATGGCCAAAGATGATCCTCAGATTCAGACATTGCTGGATCAGGCTGAGGAATTGTACTCCTCCCTTCTTATTGGAGAGATGATGCTAGAAGATGCTGCTTTTCTGAGGTTTTGATAAAACTTGAGACAGTACTGGAGAAGAAGAAATCTGAACTTGCTCAGACCTCAAAGACAAGCCAGTTGTGGCTGAATTATCAGTGTATGGTTGGCATAGCAAGAATGTTGATCAAGGCAGATCGTACTGGATCTTGGTTGATGCATTTGCAGGCAGTGTCCAATTGCCTAACTGTCTTTGCTGCAGCTGGGCACTTCAATTATCTGCGATCTGCTCATTACTACCTGCAGCAAATGAGCAACGTGGAGGAAAAGCACCCAGATGTTTATCGAAAGTTCCTTGATGGTTTTCATGTTGTTCGAAGGAGCAATCATTGCTGGGCAGGACTAAGTAGTGATCTTGTCATAGAACAAACATTGACGAGGTCTCTAAAGAGCACTGGTGGTCTAACCCATGGCAGTGGGATAACCGAGGAGATGCGTAATCTTTGGACCTTATCTGCACCTGTAACATCTGAGTACAACAGTGCAATGCAAGATTTTACCGTCCTAACCTATACTACAAGTCCACAACACAAAGATTCAACTGACACACGCATCAAAAGAGATACATCTAATATTGAGAAAATTCAGACAAAGATTGCAGCCTGTTCACCCTTCACATCTGATACTACTCTGAGAAACATTGTAAACGGAATAGTGGCTGGACCAGATGTGAATGTACATGCCTTTGAATCAGTTGGGAACAAGATCATTGAAGATATGATTGTAAAGCCAGCATTTACTTACAAATTTAAGCGGAAAAACAGAGCCCAAACCCTTGGAAATATCTCTGCTGTGAAGATTGCTCCTGATCGTACCATTGATCCTGCCCTTCTGTTCCAGCGTTTCCTTGTGTTAAGATCAGGAAATCTTTCCCTTGAAGAGGTTTTGACATATGAGCTAAGCCCTATCCTCCAGCCCTCTTTCAGACCAGGAACCTTCTTCGAAAAGCAGATAAACCTCTGCTTGCTCAGGCAATGCGAGACCATGTTGCAGCCTTTTCAAGTGAGGCTGTGTTTTAACTCTAAACCTAAAACAGATTGTTATGTGCTTGATGGAGGCTCATTGCTCCATCCTTTACCATGGAAGAAAGGCCACTCATATTATACAATAGCCGAGTCTTATGCAGACTTCACTGTGAGAAATTATGGACAAGCAACAGTGGTGTTCGATGGATATGGTGAAGGCCCCTCTATAAAAGACAACACACATCTGAGACGAGGAAAAACCTGGTCCCTATAATTTGTTTCACAGCAGAAACAGTTTTCAAGCAAAAAGGAGGACTTTCTATCTCGTGACAAAAATAAGACAGACATGATATCTCTTATCAGCACAGCACTAACTATAAGGGGATGCCATGTCATTCATTCACCAAGTGATACAGATGTTGATATCGTTAAGGCAACTGCTGTACTATCCCATCATCACACCACAACGTTGGTTGGTGAGGATACAGATTTGCTGATCCTGCTCCTTCCTTATACCAGAACAGACAATGAGATCATTTACTTCCGTTCTGATGCAAGCAAACAGTCAAGAGAACACAAAGTATATAACATTAACCTGTTGAAAGGAACTCTAGGAGATGATGTATGCACTGAATTACTCTTTGTACATGCCTACTCAGGCTGTGATTCCACTTCAAGGATTTTTGGCATTGGAAGAAAGTCAGTCTTTCGGAAATTAATGAAATCTGATCCTGTCATGAAGTCCTGTGTGAGTGCATTCACCCTTCAAAACAAATCTCAAGAGGAGATATCAGATCTTGGCAAAGAACTGAGGATTGATTGCTTTGGAGGCAAATCTAATGATACACTATCATCACTGCACCATACCATTTTCACCAAGAAAGTGGCAACTGCTGAAGCATTTGTCACTCCTGAAAGGCTTCCCTCAACATCATCAGCAACAAGTTTCCATAGCTAACGTGTGTACTTTCAAATTATGGTATGGATGGGAAAGGCAAGTGAAATGAACCCAATTGAATGGGGATGGAAACTCGAGAATGATCAGTTAGTACCAGTTATGACCCAAAACAATGCAGCACCTGACAAACTCTAGAAAATTATCCATTGCAACTGTTCAGAGGGATGCAGATTATCTCGATGCAGCTGCAGACGTTATGGACTCCCTTGCACTGTTGTATGTGGCCCTTGCCAGACTGAAAACTGTAACAATTCAAACACTCGAGAGGTTGATACTGAAGAGAAGGATGACACTCAAAATTGAAACTCTGAAACTTGTTCTATGCGGATAAAAGTGTTATTAACTAATGTAACCAAGTACTTGAAATATAAGGCTCTGTTAAGTGTAATTAGGATTTGATATAATTAGAAGATTATATAAACATGAGTACTGTAAGTTAACAACCCTATAGAAGACACTCATAATTAGTTTACTATCATTATACCTCTAAGAATAAAGTCTTTTAACTATTGCTTGTTGTAAGTGTTTGTGTATACGGTGATAGTGAACATCTGAAGGTCAAGAATCCAATTTCGTAATGATTTAACAGCTCAATGATATCCCTAGCTATCTTAATGTGTTCTTTGCCCCAAAAAATGTTGGAATAGACGCCAAGATCATCAAATTTGAGTTTTATAGTTATGATGGTTCAAAGGTTTCGGCGGCCATCTTGGACGCCATCTTGAAAAAAAAACACTTTTCCGGGGGTCATAGTTTGGTAAACTTTTAGTATGTTAAAAAGTACATTAAAACCTACCAGAATCAGTTGAGAAATCTTTTGTTACATTTTTTGGGGGATTAAATAGTATTTTGCCTCGACTAAATTCTAAGAATGCGGGAATCAGTATCCCTGTATTTTTTTAATTTGGCGGGTGGTGAACTGCCTGCTATAAGTGATTCCAAATAAAAATCTCTACCTTTCTGAACTTTTTTAAGTGCATTTATGAGTTTCCAGAGCGTAGGATGTTCCATTCCTAATTCCTTTTGTAATCTTCTGTTCGCTCCTTCTGCATGGTTGTTTGTTTTATCTTCGTGATTCAAAGTTCGAAAATACAAATTCCACATTTCCAATGGAAAGAGTGGTGCACGTCTGCTATTTCCACGTTTGTTTAACCGACCTATACAATTGTTTTCAAGCCAGTTCAAGATTGGCACATGCTCTGGGGATAATTCATCAGCTAAGACATCAATATATGAATCAATATGATTGACAGGTACAAATGCAAGCGCCAGTATCATCTTTACTTGTGAAGAAAACTGGCTATCGTTATTATAGCGAGAACTTAGACCCAAAGCCGCAATGTGTTTTTGCATGTTTTGGTTAAGGTGAAAGAAGCACCCTTTTAGTTTGACTTGTGGAAAATTTTCCTTGATTGCCAAAAATGCTGCAATTTCAAAATCACATACAACCGATTTCGGGTTTACTGTTGGTTGACATTCTTTTATAATTTTAAATAGCCTTGAATATGTATCTTTCCGTTTGTTAGGTAATAGAGCATAAAGCACTGGAATGTCACCACTGATTTTTTGAGTCATTACAATATACACCTGAGAAAATAGCGTGGGAGCAATCTTAAACGTTCCGTCTACATACCAAACTTCTGCTGATACTAAATGTTGCAACCAACTCCTCCTTCCAAATAGCAAAATTCTATCTTCACTGGGACCATTGTCTTTTAATAAAAAATCTTCCTTCTGGTTTGGCTCTGTTTCGTAGATCGAATATTCATCAGGGATTGCTAAATGATTTAGGTCAACTGGATTTGGCGGAGAGGCACTAATCTGATTCCGTTTCCGATGAATAGTTTACATTAGGTCCTACGAATTCGGGAGTGATCCTTGCACTGCTAGGGGAACATTACATAAAACTTCATTAATCACTACACTTGGGTTTTCCATCGTCTCTTCAGCTCTGGTTTTAATTTTTGTAGTTGTCCTTTCTACTTCTACTTTTATCGGTGAAGAGTCATGGGTGTGAGTATTCAAGACTTTAACTACGCGTCCAAATCTTGTGTGTATTCTCGCTTTACACCTGCCGAGCTGATCACATTTCCGGAACATCAAATTGCTGTCCATTTTGCTGAATTTGTCGAAAATGAACAAATAGCTATCATGAGAAAATTTTGCTTTGCCTCTCTGACTTAAAATTTTCTCCATTGTAATGGGTTTACTGAAAGAATGTAAAACTGAAAGTGATATATCGAAAGGTTAATAATTACTAACGTTTTTGTTGACAAACATCTGATTTCATACTTGGGTACTTTTGTTTGTAATTGGTATTTGAGTAATTGTCGTCATGCATTGAAAGGTTAAAAATTACTAACGTTTTTGTTGACAAACTTTGTTTTCATAGTTCGGTATTTTTGTTTACAAATAGTAGGATTGGTAATTGAGTAACTGTTGTTTCGTTTTTATTTACACTGCCTTGTAATGTGTGTGTGTGTGTGTGTGTGTGTGTGTGTGTGTTGGACCGGTGATGAGTTAGGCTGGGTATAAGTTGGGCTGGAGATGAGCTGGGCTGGGGATAAGTTGGGCCGGAGATGAGTTGGCGGCGATGAGTTGTCCCATTTCGGTCAAAACTACATCTAGAGCTTCTTCACCGCCATAGATTGCACATAGCCTAACTTTGAAATCGTCCCATGTAACTGCCTCTTGAAAAGAAACTCCCCTAAGATACACGCTTGCATCAACTTTAGCAAAGTCTATAAAACTTTTAGCTTCTTGTAATTGTACAGATGGGTCTGTGATACGTTTTGCGTTTAAATGAGCGTCTACTGATGATATCCATGACTCTACATTCTGAGGTAAGAACCCATTGACCCGACCTTGAAAAGGAAGGATAGCTGAACGTACACTTACTAAAGTTAAAACGGGATTAGGGTTACTGGGAGTGGAGTTACTCGGTTCGGGAGTGGGTTACTGGGATTCACAGGAGGCGTCATGTTTACTTTTAACTTTTTTTCTATCACTTCGATTCCTTGTGAGTCTATCAAAACTTCTATATGAATACAGACGTCCACTGCGTAAATGCATAAGCACTATACAATAAAGATATGTTGCAGATTATAATAAAATCCCCCAAAATAAGGATATTAAGACAAAGATATTTCCCGAGAACTTCTGAAAGAAAGCGGAATTAGCACAGAGAAAAAAATTCTAGACGAGAATTCGAAGTTGAATATAAATTCCTTTAATAAAGGAAAATGAAGATTGCAAAAAACTCGCCCCAGCAATAATTGACGATCGACTCGTGACATAAAAAACTTCACTGCAAAAATCTGAATGAATAAATAATGTACTTAGCTTCTGTATATATGGCGAAGATCCGAAGAAGTCAGTTCCTCTCTCTCTCTCTCTCTCTCGTTTTGCAAGAGTTTAGCTGGGTGATGAATGTTTCGACTTTATTTCTCGTCGTGCGTTGTTGAATGTTTTACTTCCTGATGATATAGATGAAGGACATTTCTTCGTATTCTTAGGATGTTTTAATGATGTATGTTGATTGAAGATCCAGTTCCTCAATTTATATATGATTTATAGTTGATATTCGATGAGTTCATTACTTCGGTATACGTAGATACTTCGTTGTAATTGTAGATTCATTACTGTTGTAACTGCTAATTATTACAGTTGTAACCACTGATTGTTATAGTTGTAATCTCTGGTTGTTATAGTTGTAATCTCTGGTTGTTTTAGTTGTAATCTCTGCCACCAATTGTTGGTGTAAGAATGTTATATGTACACATTCGTTGTTCTGTCTCATATCTCTTCAATGTGATATAGAATTATTTAGACCTGTAGGTTACTTCTTAGAATAAGCAGTTAAGTTAACTTTAAACAATTTATTGTTAGCACTCCATCACTGGAGTATGGATGGTTTGGTCGGAAGACCATTCTGTATGAAAAGATGAATAGAACTAACTTACAAAAGGCTTGCGTCGATAACGTGACATTAGTTATCTCAGCATTTATTACAAATATGATCTCATAGGATTATAATCGGAAGCCAGGTGGTTCTGGTGTAGAGATCAACAGGTCAACTGTTTCTCACGGGAGGCTTGTGACATGTTTACTAGACATAAATAAATGTTACCTATGCAATGATTTAGCTTAGTCTATTTTCATATCCTGTTATGGCTGTCGTCACACTCCAACTCTCCAATGATCCCTTGGGTCATGGGTTTATCAATGTATTGTTATTACATATATACTGATGTTTCCAAGAGTTCTGATATTGTGGGTTGCTCTGTAGGGACAACTGCTAATGTAATTAAAAAAAACCCTTCTGTTAAATTCTTCTATTTTTACGGCAGAACTGTTGGCAGTTTTAACCGCTCTAAAATTGATTTTTTATAGAAATTTTTCTAAAACGAATTTTACCATTTTTACCGACTCGAGTGATTAAGTAGAATTATTAATAATAGTCTCATGCCATCATTTTGTGCAAGAGATTCCAGATTGGTTTTATATTTTGATAAATGGAAAGCATTTTACGAAGTTTTGCTGGGTTCCGTCTTATGTGGAAATTGTAGGAAATAGTGACCCGACATTGCAGCTAAGGGTGCAACTAGGATGTCACATTTTCAGCACGGGTGTCCCAGTTTCCGATTTTAAAAGGGATTTTCATGTAGGAAAAATCTATTTTTTGGTGAGATGGCCATGTTGTCCTGATGGAAATTCCCTTCAGCTGCTTCCTACTTTATAATATTTCTGCAAGTGATATTACAAGAGAATTAGTCAGGTATCACGGGGTTCTAACCCCCGGAACGACTATCCGTAGATATCGTGTATAATCAGGGACGTATCCTAAGATAAATATAGATGTCTAATCCTCTAAGGGGAAGGATAAGTGAGGAGCTGTTACATATCCTATCACCTTTTGGTACCCCCATACGACCCTGGCGCTTCATTCCACATCGCAGCGGAACTCCTGTGAAATAGAAGCCTCCAATGAGCAATTGCGGTGGGAGAAAATGTAGTAATGGGCGGGCCATCAGGACGACATGGCCATCTCACCCAAAAATAGATTTTTGCTACGTCAAAATCCCTTTTTTTGGGCTCGAGCCATGTCCTAATGAAAGTGTACCATAGAATTATCTATTACTCAGTAGGGGTCTTTAAATAAAAGTCCCCATAACAAAAAAAGCTACCTGTCTTGTTCCGACGAAGCATAGGTATCGATTTCTACTTATATTTTGAGCCATAATAAAACTGTATTTGAAAAGTATATGATCTTCCAAGGAGATAGAGCCAGGTCTGGCTATCAACTACCCCATGGTGAAGACATCTCACATTAGTGGCGAGATGTCAATCCACTAAAAATTAGATAAGCTCAGTGAGTAAAATGTATGGAACAAAATATGTTCAGTAAGGATAGGAATTGACAATGGTACACTAATTTTATTGCCACTAAAATGAAATTAGGGCTAGAGATAAAAGGCATGCAACAATATACAGTCTTTTATTACAAAAATTAGAGCAAAGAATTATTACAAGTAATATGATAAGCATAAAGATCATATATTGTACCCAATCATACATCCTCAATATATTTGTACACAAATTATCATGAGGGAAAAATTTTATTTAACCTGTCATAAAACCCTGGAAGGAGGCTTATGATAAAAATAAGCTAAATAAGACAAAAGATAATATATAGTCTTATACATAAATACATAATTTGAGCTATAGTATAACCGGTTCTAAAGCAGGTATACTATAGAAAAATAGCAGGTACACTTGTTATTCAGAGAAACTCTAAATTGAATCCTGAAAACCAAAACAAATTTTTATTAATGATCATGAAACAAAAACCGACAGTTTACTCATTAAAAGAATTAAGCTGGAAGAATGCCCAGGGACACACTTGAGGGCTGCGTCGTTGCAGCGGGTTTGATAACACTATCCGCCACCACAAAATTACGTATTTCTTATAATTGTTTCATATAATGCTTGAAGAACACCCTGGTGGACTTCCAACCAGTATAAGCCTGTAAACCCTCAAAGGACATATACTGAAAAAAGTTAAGCGAGGAAGCCACTTTCCTAGGGTCATGACCCAATGGCATACAAGCCAGGTCCGCTCTTCTTATGAAATATGCCATCTTTGCTCTCTCTTGTTTCAGAGCCAAATCTGATCCCACTGTTTCACCCTTAAATAACTGACCACCTTTAAAATGCTTTGTTCTAAAAAGATGAGTCTTTAAACACTGCACTGGACACAGGGTGAGATCACTTACGTGGGGAAC
The DNA here is from genome assembly GCF_036898095.1 of Palaemon carinicauda. NCBI lineage: Eukaryota > Metazoa > Arthropoda > Malacostraca > Decapoda > Palaemonidae > Palaemon > Palaemon carinicauda. The sequence goes on along the minus strand of NC_090737.1, from coordinate 95,010,007 downwards.
TATTTTCCACGGTCCCCATCATTTAGAGGGAAGCTCATTTTTAGCCAAAAAGGTAGGATCAGGATAAAAATTAATTTCACCATTATCTGTAAATTCAATGTGACCCTCATCTAGAGAGAGCCACAATCTCACTATCACGAGCACCAGAAGTCATGGCAATTAGAAAAATCACTTCTTAAGTCAAATCTCGTATAGACGCAGATTGATTGACAATTTCCAAAGCAAATTGTAACTTTATCCAACGACCAGGAGATCGGTTTCGGCAGAGCCGACGGTCTTAACCTTTCACAAGCTCTCAGAATCTTATTGAAGAGGTCAGAGTTAAAATCAATATTAAAAGCATATAAAATGGGTCTACCCAGGGCTAACTTGTACAACGATATCCTGGAGGATGCTAGGCCTCGGGCGAGTAAGTCAATCAAAAACCCCAAACAAAAATCCATAGTGATAGAATCTGGATTCTTGTCCTTAACGTACTTAACCCATTTCTTCCACGATCTTTTGTACTGATTCGAAGTAGTGATGGTTTTATAATTTTCTGCAAACGCTAGTTTACCCTGTTCAATTTTGGACCCCTTTTCTATGGCTAATGCGAAAAATCATGAGATGAAGGGTGTTCGTTTTCCATGATGAAGCGAAGACAGTCTTTCTCTGTACTTCTTGGGATAGACTCGGGTTGAGCAAGGGCACCAACCTGGGGTTCATTTCCGTCACTTTGGGGTACCAGTTGCTCTTCAGCCATAGAGGAGCAATCAGGGCTGCTGTCCTCGTGAACGATCGAAGTTTGTCCAAAACCTTCATGAGAAGAATGAAGAGTGGAAACAGGTAAATCCTCTCCCACTGATTCCAATCCAGGTTCATCGCATCGATGCCCACTGCTGCCAGATCCATATTTGGTGCTACATAGCAGGGAAGTTTCTTGTTGAGACTTTTTGTAAACAGATCCACTTGAAGACCTGGAATTTGCTCCTGTATAAAAGAGAATGATTTTCCGTATAGAAACCATTCCATCTCTAGAGGGTGTGTTCGAGATAGGGAGTCCGTCATCACATTCGTACTCCGTGAAGGTGGGATGCTGACAGATGCCACCCTTTCCTCTGAGCCAATGTAAAGTGGTGAACATTACATGATTTATTTTGGGAGACCTTACCCCTGCCTGTTGATGCAATGGACTTTTACTTTGCTGTCGAGGACTAATTGAATGTGAATATTCTTCAAGTGTAACTTTTTGAGGGATAAGAAGACTGCAATGGCCTCTGGAATATTTATGTGGAATTGCTTGAATTTCTGAGACCAACTGCCTTGCACTTTCTTGAGTGGTGTATGACCCCCCCCCCCCCCCCCCAACCATCCAATGAGGCGTCCGTATGAAGAATCACTACCTGGACGGGTGGTACGGGTTCAGGCTGAGAACAGCCCAAGATCGAATCTGGTGCCGCATTATGGAAAAGGATATCCTTCCACTCCAAAGATGGAAGGTAAGGAGCCTTCTGGTACGAAGGGATCCTTGAAAGAAGACCTGGTCCTCGTCAGAGATATCCTTCGATATCCACCCCGAGTAGTGCAAATCCTCTTCTAGTGCCCTGTGTAGCCCAGTAGAAAGTTTGGTAATTTAATCTCTTGGGGAGTGCAAAAAGCATGTCCAAATCATCACATCTACCAAACTCCTTGTAATCTACCCCTGTCCATGATTTGCTAATCCCGCACAGCGTGTAAAGGCAAACTCAACTCTATTTCAATGTTAGAATAGAACCAATGCTAATCAAGTGGTAATTTTTTAGTTTGTCGAAATTCTGATAGAAATTTATAGTTATACCTATAAGAGCTAAACATACCTTCAAATCCTTCTTGTGTTCCGTCTTTCTTCTACGATTCGTGTAAACAAACACCAGCATCAACTGTATCACATGGTCCTCTTTCTTTACAAAATCTTGTACTCTAAACATCAACTCAAAAACGTCTGTGCGATTAATGTATTTGTTGTTGCTGTTATTGTAGATTATAGCCAACAGTTCTTGTTGGAACGGGCCATTCCCTTGGTCGGCCCGTAGGTAACCTGTAGAAAAATATAAGGTTGGTTATCTCATAAAGGAAAATTTGAAAAGTTTGTCAGTGGTAGAGAAAGTTGTGGACAGGGTAAGGATGATGGTGGTAGTAGTAGAGGGCCATCATTTCACGGATAGTAGTAGTTTGAAAGTTGGGGGTGTAAGACCTTTGAATAGTAGGGGAAAAGAGGCAGGTGGGGTTGTCCAACCCTTTGCCTCCTAGGGTCCCAGGGGAAAATATTTTAGTAGTAGGTTAAGTTTAGAAAATAGAGGATGATGTGAATATGGCCTTACAATGAGGGGATGAGATGGTATGATGCGAATTTTGAGGTCTTTACCTTGGTGGAGGTAGTCTTGAAAGCAATTGTGTGTGTGTCTATGCTTTCGACAATTGCCTTTGCCAGTGTGGCCGCCGCTTGCCCGGCCTGTGGTGTGTTGGTGTCTACCTGTAGATCACCTTTCAGCTGTGCTGTTTCTCTGCACTCTAGTAAATAGTGCAAGAGTGCGTGTTG
>NC_090737.1:94997450-95002450 GCF_036898095.1 Palaemon carinicauda | reverse complement strand
ACTTTAAAAAATAACAAGAAGAGAAAAAAGATGGAATAATGTGCCCAAATGTACCCTCAAGCAAGAGAGACTACCCCAAGACAGTTAAAAACCATGGTAAAGAGGCCCTAGCACTTTCCAAGACCAGAGAATTTGGAGTGTCCTTATCCTAGAAGAGCTGCTTTCCATTGCTAAAGTCTCTCTTCTACCCTTACCAAAAGCATAATAGCCATTGAACAATTACATTGCAGTAGTTAACCCCATAAGCAAAGAAGAATTGTTTGGTAATCTCAGTGTTGTCAGGTGTATGAGGACAGAGGAGAATATGTAAACAATTGGCCAGACTATTCGGTGTTTGTATAGGTAAAAGGAAAATGAGCCGTAACCAGACAGAATGATCCAATGCAGTGCTCTCTGGCCAGTCAAAGGACCCAATAACTCTAGCGGTAGGATCTCAACGGGTGGTTGGTGCCCTGGCCAGCCTACTACCTACTGTTAAAGTTATTTCATTCTCAGTCTCAAATCTGACTTATTAATTGAACATTACAATTTTAATTTCTATAAAAGTCAAGCAAGAGGGAGGGGCACACATGTTACTTATATCAGCTCATAGGTCTTGGGCAAAATAGAATACTAAGATCGCAAACCCAGTGGAGTGTCATTTGGACGTGATGGAAGCCCAGCGGCTTGCGTTCTTGCTTGCTGTAGATTGCCCGGAGCTTCTCTCTGGGCAGGGGCTCTTCTCTGGTGGGTACATGTGGTGTTTGGTGCTCCACCATTGGAGCTCTGTGGGTACCTGAAAGTAGATATATTTTATTTTTTTTCTCCCAAAGCTTATGGGTGGTTGGATCGCCCCTGAGTGCACCCAGTAGTCGGTCCTAATTAGGAGCCTGAAAGGAGGGTTTTTTTTAGTGGTAGGATAAAGGTGATATAGCAGAGTCCCAGTGAGTAGGAGATTCTGGGAGAGGAATAAAGGATTTTCAGTGGGGGAAGAAAGAAGCAGTTTTAAGTGCAAGTATATATTACTGCTTGCATGGGGGTCAATTTAGATTAAGCAGGATGTAGCCAGCTTGCTCAGCCTATGGGCCAGCACTGGATAAGCCCCTGGTAAGCCTGGGGCAGTGCCAAAAGATTTTTCTTATATGAATGCCTGCTTTAAGCATGCAGGATCAAGAGACCCAGTGGTTTAGGTCCTGTTGAGGACCAAGGCATTGAGATTAAGTTTCAGGGTGAAAAGTTAGAGTTTGTCCCAGTAAGTTCGAGAGACTGGGAGAGGAAGGGAAGATTTTCAGTGGGAGAAAAGAGCAGCAGTTTTAAGCATAGGTTCATATTACTGCTTGCCTGGTGTCACTGGATGTGGCAAGCCAGGGGCAGTGTCAAAAGATTTTTCATATTTGAATGCTTGCTTTTAGCAGGCAGGGTCAAAAGACTGGGTTGTTTAGGTCCTGTTGAACGCCAAAGTTTTAAGATAAAGTTTCAGGGTGAAAAGTTATAGAGCTTAGTCCCAGTAAGTTAGAGAGACTGGGAGAGGAGCAGAGAGATTTGCATTGGAGGGCAAGACAGGGCGGGAGACCAAAGTCCCATTAAGTTTAAGGTAGTGGAAACAGGAAGCCTTAACCAAAGAGGAGAGGGCTGAGGGTGATGTGAGAGGTGAGGTCTGCGTAGGCTGGGAGAGAGACTCCTCTTACCCGGGGGGGGGGGGGGGGTTGAGTCACAGAAAACCTGCAAGCATGTCTGTGTTTGAGGATGTGGGTAGTCACTTGTTCTGCAGTGTGCGGCAAACCTTGGCCGAGGTTTTGTCTTAGAATTGTGGTTTCCGGGCAGTGGCAGAGGTAATGCTCTAGTGGGAAATCAGGAACAGCTTCACAGTATTTGCATTGCCTGCCCTCAGGGTTGATGATTTCCCATGAGCAGGGGTACTCTAACCTTAGTCGATGGAAGATTGCTGCTAGTTTGCGCGGAGTATTCTTTGGGAGGTCGTGTAGTGTTAGGTTGGTAGTGTTGATATACCATTGTACTGATTTTGACGAGGCAAATAAGGCCTGTCTGATGGAGCTATGTATTTGTACCTGACAGTAGGCATTCATTGATGATTTGAACTGCTCATGCAATGGGTTAAGGGTTATGCTGATAGTGTCGACTTGTAGGGCTTCTTTTGCTAGTCGATCAGCTTCATTACCGAGTATAACTACATGGCTGGGGACTAAGTATTATGTGACTTGGTGGTTTCGGAGAGCATGTGAGTGGGCTATATGTCTGATGGAGGGAATGATGAGTGTGTTCTCGCGAAGATCTTGGCACCTGATGGCTGCCATGGCTCCCCTGGAGTCAGTATTTACTGTGGTTTTTCCTTGAATGGTGAGGGAGTGTGTGAGAGCTTTGAGTATGGCGACTAATTCAGTTTGGAGGGTGGAGGCATTGTTAGAGATCCTCCAACAGGCCGAGAACTGTAGGGAGTAGACTCCTGCAGCTGCTGCAGGAACTTCCCTGTCTACGAAGCCGCCAGTATAATAGACATTGTCAGCCAGCGTGAGGGTGATGGAATCTAGGGCCGCTCTAAAGGCCTGTGCTGAGGGGCACAGCACCTTGGAGAATGGAAGGGTGGTGTAGTTGAACCTGATAGGGCTAGGGTCTAAGGGGGTTTTTCTGAAAAGTTAGGGTGGAAGGTGTCTTTTTTTTGAGTTTAGCTAGAATTGTCTGATAGTCTGTGGATCTCAAAGCGGTGATAAGTTGGCTACGAGGGCACGCAACCATGGTTCGCACCTAAACTCTCCTAATGCTACTTCCAAGGGTGAGTTTTTAAGGAACTTGTCTCTATGAGGATCAAGTGCTCCCTTCAGAGGATAAGTGGTAGCCTTTTACTACGTGACATTTCCTTGTATCTAGGTCGCCTCTGATCTATGTTGCTCCACATCGAATCTCCCTGTTGTTATCCAACCCCTCTTATGTTTTGACCTGTAAGTAAAAGAATAGCAGCATTCTAAATTAAACATACATGGCGCAACTCTTTCCCAGACATGATGTGGCTTGTGACCTGCTTCATAATGATCTAATTATTATGGCTAACCCATTTAATTGAATATATGTGACAATACGATATAGAAAACCAATGAATACAGTTCTATTTGATTTTAAGATGTCTTTACCATCTAGAAGCCTCAATGATCTAATACACATTTTTTTGCTTTTATTAGAAAATCTTTTAATGTCACTTGCAGTATATTTTTGAATTGGGTAGTTAAGTCCATTAGCACTTAGATTTAAAAATTTCAGTGTGTCAAATGTTGAATACCATAATAAATGCGATTATAGCTTCGCATTCCTCAAATTCACTCAATTTCATAAAGGCAGAATTTTCAAGAAGATGCAACAGACTGATATTAGCTATTCCGCTAACTTAACGTTCATTTTTTTATTAATCCATGTAACATGAGCAGCTCTGAGCTTCTTCTTGGTCGAGCCAGAGATTATTGCCAGCCCCAATATGGCCGCCAGCTACCAAAGTTATTTCACTAAACCCGCAGCCAGATATTCATTATTTTTCCATTATTCCTCTAGCGTGGAAGAGTTGATTTAAAACACGAATGAATCATCAAATAAGCTTCCAAATGTAATTGTTTTAAAACAAAATACAATGCAGTTCAACAGATAAGAAAACATACTTTTTCTAAATATAAAACTTTTTTTGTAAATATAAAAGATTTATATACCAAAAAATGTTTTTCCCTGTCCATAGTAGGGTAGGAGTCTGAAACTGGCAAGATAGTGTTCTTTTCGTAGATTTATTTATATATCAAAACTTTTAGAATTCTGCATTTTGATAACACTGATTACGGAGGAGAACATCTCTTTTTATACGTTTAAAGTTTGATACTAAGCTCGTTACTCCGAGAATGGCATGTAATCTCTCGAAGCAACTATAAAATCCTCTACATGCTGAAATCTTTTATAAACGGTTACCAGTTTACTTATTATTAATTGACCGTGTAGGCTTAAATTCAGGATATCGGTATCTTCCATGTCTAATTTGTTGGAGATCTGACATGGATGCTCGAGTCTCTTTTAGAGTCTTATATTAATCGGATTTTCTATAACAAGCAATTTGTGGAAAGATATAACCATGGCAATATTTGTTATGACGTCTCAATTTATATCTTATATCCAATATGGCATTTAATGGCTGTTCAATGTTCATGTGATTAAACTTCCGCATTTGAATCCTGTAAAGAGATAGAAAGATTTGCTGGTTAATTTAAAGGATTTACTACTAATTCATCTTTATAACTCGAAACTTATCCAAAAAGTTAACGAATTTGGAGATTCAGGTCACTTTATGTGGCGAATCTTTTTCCAACTAAAATAAATATTCAGGAAACCTGAATCATCAGTAAAAATTTGTCAAGCGAACATTACTTTTTTTTTTATATAAATAGTTTTAAGATTCACAAACTTGTATTGAAGATATATCCAGTATAGAAACATATTCAGGCAAACTAAACACAGTTGAAGTAGCTTGATAAATTTAATGATTGAATCTATACAGATTTCTTTTTAACTGGAATCTCACTGATTAGATTTCTCTATCAAAATGAGTTTTTAAGTGATAACACATTGGCAGATGTCAATGAATTGTTCTGTTTTCCTTTGGTTTTTGTTTAACTATGCCCAAGGTAAAGAGAAGTTTACCACGTATTTGTAACACCCCCCCCCCCCCTGGACGCTAAATGAGTGACTTCAAAAAGAATTCCTGCATAAATATGTGTAGCTCCCGTAGACTTTATACCAATTTTGTGGGTAAATGTTCTGTACTGTATAGAAAATCATTGGTTCCCTAAGTAAATCGATAAGTCTTTATAAGTCCCTTCTTTATAAAGATCATTGAGTTTTATATTTTCATTCTAATATATTTTGCAATAACTTATATCCCGAAAATGTATGCCTCAAATTTTATCTCCAAGTTGTCTTAGGGGAGCAGGTGATCTGAAAATTTTTGCCACAAATTAGGAATTGAGTTTAGTAAT
>NC_090737.1:94984950-94992450 GCF_036898095.1 Palaemon carinicauda | reverse complement strand
AAGAGACGAACTTGAAAAATCTGGTGTGGAATACTTGCAGGATCTTTGATAAATAAAAACGTCGATCATAATGGGACTCGGCTTCCATTGATCAATATTGAAGTGGCATAAGGTGATATCGTTAGCATACTTGAATGAAATTGAACTTATCAAAGATGTATGTTAAATACACTACATGGTATGATATTTCGATTTTAATAAGAATTTCTAATGTTAATTAATGAGTTTTCTGTCAACATCACAAGCTTAGAATTGAGACAATCTTATTACTTTCCCGTTTTGAAAATTATCGTTTTCGGGTTCTGATTAAGTTTGTGCATGTTTTCATCGTTTTTTTTTCCATGGTTGAATGGCAAAGAGGCTTAGGAGCAGGAAGTTAGCAAGTAAATACACAATATTTATCTTTTCTTTCACAGAAAATCGTTTAACATTGAATAATTTAACACTGATAAAAAATTGTACTATCTCCTTCCTACTTGTTTCCCTAATTAATTCCCCAATATTGGTCTTCATTTTTTTTTTTACTTTTATCTTGAACATTAAACTAAACGATGAAAAAAGCAATCCCTCACTTAGTTATATTTTTGGCATATTAGATGTGGAGCTAAAACTCTAGTTATACAAAATCAGAAATGTAAATCGTTGAAGGATTCTGCCACGCATTGCCGTCCGCTTATTACTCTTTCAGGGTAAAGATTATTTGATTGCCAAAGCTTTTCTGATTCATAATCGAATCAAATTTCACTTTGAATATCTGTTTGGGATGAATACTAATTATTCCACTTGGTAGCTAGACAGGAACGAAATATTTTTTTCACATAAAAGATTGCGATTTTTTTCGAATTCTAAGTGAATTTCAATGCTTTGGGTTAGGAGAAATTAAGGAATTATACCATTTGCGAAGGGAAAATCTTAAGTCTTACGGTGTCCTTAGCTGAGAATTAATTCTTTAAGACTCCTCGTACTTGGTTGTAATTAGGGAAAGCAGGTCTGACAAGAGGATTTGAAGATATACTCTGAGAGTTTCAATATCGATTTCAAGACTTCTTTAATCCGAGCTAGTGACCAACGAGAGCGTATGAAATGAAGATTCTAGCTCATAATCTCCACTGCATTAAGTTTGTATCAGAAATGTTATGGTTTAGATAATATGAAGTTGGAATAACTAACGTATATTCTGCAATGTATATTGAAAACTACAAAAATCCTTTTTGTGAATTTTTAAATCGGTACAAAAAATCCTTTTTGAGAATTTTGAAATCGGTACAAAAAATCCTTTTTGTGAATTTTGAAATCGGTACAAAATATTCATTTTGTGAATTTTGAAATCGGTACTCTTGTTGTTGGTGTATGCAGAAAGAAGATAATGAATAGATCTAGTTTCCCTTCTAGCCCAACTTAATAAACCAACACTGATCAAAATACACATAGTGTTATAGGGGCTAACTAGGCCTATTTAGCACAAGCAGTTAATATATGCACAATAAATAGGAAAGCTTACCGTTATAGACACGTCTTGAAGTACTTGGTAAGCTGTGTGATTAACTGGGTCGGATTGCTGATCGACGGCCTCTGAGCGAAAGTTGCTGTTACTTCTAGTGTTTGACAGCTCGCAGTTCGTACAGTACCAATCTGCAGAGTCGGGCTTCTTCACTATATCTCTGGACATCTAGGTGCCACAAGTCGGATGCTGTCAGCAGTCACAGGTGTCGCACTGAAGTACTTCCATTCGCTGTTGTACCGTCTTTTCACAAGTCAAGCAGAGTGAATCATGATGTAGTGCAACCATTCTGAAGAGAATCAGATCAGAAAACATTATGTTGGAGATTCGTCTAGGCCTCCCTTTACTCTGCGATTGGTCAACTATCTTGACATAGAAGAGAAAATGAGAGTCGCGGTGTTGACCTTTCCGCTTATGTTTGTTGTTTGAAGAATCAAAAAGTTGGGATTAATACAGGTAATAGGGATGATGACTGAGACTGTTTTCTTGTAATCGTTGGTTGAGTACTTAGAATTAATGCGGCTTTTGAGGACGATGACAAGAGTTTGCTTTCTTGTAATTATTTTTAGAGTAGTTGGGGTTAATGAAGATGATGAAAGGGATTTGTTTCTTGTAATGACAATGACAAGAGTTTGCTCTTTTGTAATACTTGATTGAGTATTTATGCAGACGTACATACAAGCATAAGATGCATGCGTTAGTTTCTACAAACGCGACATATTTGGTCTTGAAAACAATTCATACTATAATTTCTACAAACGTGGTGGCTTTATTTTCCATACTCCTGCTATGTCCCTTTCCCGAAAACAATTCATACATTAATTTCCCCAGACGCACCACACGTTAATTTCGACAAACGTTTCAAGCGTTAATTTCCGCAAACGATTCATACATTAATTTCTGCAAACAAGGCAACATTTCCAACCCATTAACAGGTACAAAACGAGAACAATGCCTCGTTCCAGCGAGTATACGAAGCTGAATCTGGAAGGCTAATGGATATGAACACATCGCAATAATCAAACATTATTCCCGTGGGGGTAATAACCCTAATTGGAAAGCATGACCCATCCAATAAACAACTTTTTCTGTCTTGATTTTTGTTATCGATGATACCAGTTCATATTTTATGTAATTCAATGCGATTATTGTTACGGATTAGTAAAAAAAAGAGCTGTTACGATATGGATTTGATTTGTAATTCGAATTAACAATTAACTAAAAAAAGGTATGAATACTAAAATATAAATATTCAGCAACTCGCTTTCCTTGAAGTTTATATATATGTAAACAAACCCACGTATTTATTCATATCTGTTTCTATATACCGTATATATATATATATATATATATATATATATATATATATAAATATATATATATATATATATATATATATATATATATATATACACACATATATATATACATATATATATATATATATATATATATATATATATATATATATATATATACACATATATATATATATATATATATATATATATATATATATATATATATATATATATATGTATATATATGTGTGTGTGTGTGTGTGTGTGTATGTGTTGAGGAAAATCAACACAATATCGTGCTCAAATAGAAATAAATTTCTATCTCATTCTGGGATCGGGTAGCCCCTTGAAATGAAATCACAGGTCGCTTCCTACCATGCCACCAAAGGCTCAAAAGAAGTTGGAACCTAACTACTAACTGGAATTCAGTATTTAACTGGCGAGACATCAGTCATCTTACTAGCGAGTTTTCCCCGACTTCCCGGCCCACCAGGTGACACAGTTGATAGTTTTTAATTCGAATTACCCCTAATGAGTCAATATGGATGAAAATCAACTGAATAGCGTGCTCAAATAGAAATAGGTTTCTATCTCATACTGGGATCGAACCCTAGCCCCTTCAAATGAAAGGCCAGGTCGCTCACAACCATTCCACCAGAGGCTCACAAGAAGTTGGAACCTAACTGCAATCTGCAATTCAAGATTTACCTGGCGAGACATCAGTCTCTTACCAGCGAGTTTACCCCGACTTCCGGGACCACCAGGTAACACATTTGATACCTTTTAATTCACATTACCCCTAATGAGTCGATATGGATGAAAATCAACACAATATCGTGCTTAAATAGAAATAAATTTCTATCTCATACTGGGATGGAACCTTAGGCCCTTCAAATGAAATGCCCGATCACTCACATCCATGCCACCAGAGGCTCAAAAGAAGTTGAAACCTAACTGCTAACTGCAATTCAGGATTTACCCAGCGAGACATCAGACTCTTACCAGTGAGTTTTCCCCGACTTCCCGGCCTTAAATTGATGAAAAGAAGACTTGGAACAGAGCAGAGCACCAATTAATTTTTGCTTTAAAGCATGAAAATTTATATATCAACAACAATAGAGATCGAGTGATAACAATTGCAGAGGATTTCTATAAAATTTTATACAATTCTATACAATAGTGATATAAGAAATAACTTCACCAATAGAAAAAATGAAACACCTGAGCCAGAACCAAATGTAACAGTTGGAGAAGTAAAGAAAGCATTAAAAGTCACGAATAGAGACAACGCAGCAGGAGAAGGCCTAATAATTGATTTAATAATCGATTTCATAGTAGTAAAACTGGCTGAAAAATACGTCAAATGCCTTCAAGAATGCTCCATACCTACAGCTTGGAAAACTTTATCATTATACTAATTCACAAAAAGGGAGACACAAAAGACCTGAAAAATTACCGCCCACTAAGTATACTCTCCATAATATATAAAAAATTTACAAAGATCATATTATGCCAAATATAAAGATGGCTAGACTACTAAACCAAGAGAGCAGGCAGAGTTTAGAAGTGGGTATTCAATAACTGACTATATCATTGTAATTAACCAGCTAATGTAGAAATCAGCAGAGTATGACAAACCATTATGTATGGCATTTATAGATTATGAGAAAGCTTTTGATTGTGTTAAAACCTCAGCAATAATGAGAGCCCTTCAAAAACAGGGAATAGAAGAATCTTATGTTATAGTCATGTTCATAATTTATGGAGATTAGCAAACCTATACTGTACAGTTTTTGGAAATCTTACATAAAAAATCTACAAATAAAAGTTTCCACTTGCGCAGGCACCCAAATAATGGGTGACGTAGAATATGCCTTTCTTCCCTCAAATATTGAGTTTTCATTGACATAGATGATAATTTCAAAAGCATATTTCTTATGTTTTAGGCCTGAAGAATCTAATGATATAATGGTGGGATGTCTCTTCCAGATAGATCATTAATTTTCAGCCGACTTTGATAACACTTGAGTTTTAAAATTATGAAATGCTACAATAATGGCTGCCTTGCAAACTTTGGGAACATATATTGAAAATTCGGGAAGTGGTGATGCTTGGCTGGAAGCAGGTATAATTGTCCAGGTACTAGGAGACAAATCCTTCAATACAGTCACTATAAGAGGACATTCCATGCATATATCTATACATACATGGCTTTGTACGAGATTGCTCTGGAACAGTTCTTCACAGAGATGCCATTTCTAGAGACAGTCTGCTCAGAAGCAAGCAATGAATTGCAAGTGTTCCAAATCAGCAAATATTGTCAGTGATGGACCAAAAAGCATTAAGGCAGCCAACATAAACTTGTTACAAATCTTGACTACTGCAAATATCATTGAGCAGCTGAAAAAGTGGGAAGACATAGTCGTTGAATGATATATCTAAATCAATTATGAATTATCTCCACCGGGTTGAAGCCATCTTGTTCTTTGGTGAAGCATTCAGAAATACAGATCCTACTCTCCATCTAGAACCTGGAAAGGAACTCCTTTAACTTTTTTTTTTTTTCATTAGATCGGACAAAATACAAATGACTCTGGTCAAGGTACATCATTGACGTGCATCGATTGAAAACAAAACATCCAGCAACATGAAAAGATCTTGAAGATGGGAATATATTTATCACTAAGAGTGAGATTCCATTTGTCGTTATATGCAGACCATGCTTGTGACCAACTCAACGGGATGATGAAGGTCCACTCTGGTGCGGTTGGCATTTCAAATAATGAAAATGCTAGGCAACACTTCTTGACTTCTCCAGAGATTTCATGTCACTCAACCGAGTTCAAAGGGCAATTCCTGCTTCAGCAAAACAGATTAGCAGGACATGATGTCTGACCCACAGCTATTAGGCAAGAACATGAAGCTGTTGACAAAATCATAGCTGCAATACTGAGCCATGGTACTCCATTTTCCGCCAGAGTTGATGATTTGTACAATTTCATCACACAGACATAGATACCACAATAGTATGTCCTGCATCTCACAAATGCAGATAACATTTGACAGAAGCTTTACAAAGATTATATTAATGAAGATTTCTCTTTTTGGTCACCAGTCAAAAAGCAGACTAGCATGATGTTTATGGCTGGGAGCAAGAAGCAGACTTTAAAAAGTTTGTGACCAGACAGTGGACATGAGACCAAAAATCTGTATGGTTGACTGATGGCTTTGACCAGATCTAACAGAAAAATAGATGGTATTGGCAACCAAGAATTCACTCTCACACTGAGAGAACTTTTTGCACCTGATGGATCAATGCTGCCATACACCGACAAATCTAAGCTAATACACGAACTTGAAAAGTTGGTAAACACAGATAATACCAAAGAGCAAATCTAGCAACAAGTATCCTGGATGATATCCCTGTGTCTGCTTCTGTATCACCAACAACAGAACAGAAGATAGCTGTTGTTGATGGAATGGTTATTGTTCAGAAATTGATGAATAAAACGGGGACACTAAGGACAGTGAAATATCTTGCTTTGGGGTTTAGTGACAATCTAACAAGACGGAAAAAGAATTCAGTCAGGTTATTCTAGCATTCAATACCTACAAACCTGGGTCACTCAAAGGGAAAATTAGAGACAACAATAAGGAAAGGATTTTATACGATGCTAGATAGCAGATGAAACACAGATAAAGCATATTATGCTGAAACTCGTCCTGTCACACAAATACTAAATCATACCTTACAGCGTACTTCACTAAAATATCCTAGATTACAAAAATTATTCTCCTCGGGTAGTTATTACATTTGCCTTGGGTAAGACGAGGAGCAATAAAATAATACTTTGAAGACAGCAGTCACGGATAAGCTGACACACCGTTGATTTGTCTGGCAGTGGAGGCCTCATGTCGGATTCTAAGTGCAAACTTGTTTTCTTCACACCATATAAAGATGTATAAGCTGTGGCTGTGGCATACTATGACAACTCTGCAAAAGGATGTTTCTTTTAATGGTATCAGGAGCCATGGATGTAAAACCAATCTGGAGAGATTTGTGTAAAGAAAGGGCACAAGCATTACTTGTATTCCATGCATTTAGTGGATCAGACAACTTTTTTTAATTTCTCAGGTATAGGAGAATCAAAATAGTTTTATAAGTTCATAGAAGCTGATATGGACTTATATAGAGCATTCCTTAAGCTACCAAAAGAAGGTGATCTTATGTAAGAAGTCAAAGATGTATTGGCTAAGTCTGTTTGTTCTATGTACTGTCCAAAAGGTGTTAACATTTAGAGAATACCTGATCTCAGATGACTTCTTTTCCGCAAAGAACTTGCTGAAAGCAAACTGCTTACTACCTACTATTGGTGCACTTGAGCAGTAAATCAGACAAGTGCATTGCAAAACCGGGTGTGATGTCATCATGCAGCTAACACCATCTCATCCTCTGAAATTCTGTTACTAAAAGGACACAAGTATTCAGTTTCTGCCAATAACGATTGAAGTTCTTCCTGCTCCACAGGCCATCTTAGTCAATGAGATGACACTGCAAAACCAACTGCTCAAGATAATTTTATGTATGCAGAAGGATTAGCCTCTCGTGCACAGAACTCTGTCTCTGTGACTCCGAATGTACAAATGATAAACACGCTAACACTGAAAATGAGGAAAGCCATGATCGTGATGATGTTT
>NC_090737.1:94959950-94977450 GCF_036898095.1 Palaemon carinicauda | reverse complement strand
TTACTGCTCTCCCCTTTGGAGTGAGGCCAATCTATCTTCAATTTCAGATTCTGTCATTTTGGCTGTTGAAGTGAGAAGGGAAAGAAGGATTTGATAAAATTGTCAATTCATTGACCTTCTAATTAAAGAAAATGCTAAAACTGAAAGGAAAACTTTTTGCACTAAGAAGGGGAGGGAGACCTAGTAATTCACTCATATGGCAGTCAATAAAATAGTAAAGGATTAATATATCATAAAAGACAAAACTTGTTTAAAAAGCTTTTATTACATAGAATATCAAGTTTATTTAAACTAAGTTATTATAGTATGTAAACGTTCAGTTGACTTTAATTTAGTTCTTAATTCCGGGTTAAAATCATAATTTTAGGTCGGGAGGAGTTTTGGGGTTTATAAAGATTTCAGAGGGCTCTTGAGCATTAACCGGAAAATAAGTTTGACCAAAGTCACGTTATGTCCTGATGGTTATCTGGAGTATTTTTCTGAGAGAGAGAGAGAGAGAGAGAGAGAGAGAGAGAGAGAGAGAGAGAGAGAGAGAGAGAGAGAGAGAGAGAGAGAGAGAGAGAGAGAGGAAATAGAAGGTAAAAAGCGGAAGAAATAAAATGCAGACTCACAAACATTGAAACAGGATATTTAAGTTATTGATTTCTAAAAGGTTTGCAACATCTTTGGTATTCAAAACAAGCTAACAGAAAGATAGTGACGCCTACATACAGAGAGACAGTCAGAGAAAGGTGCGCACAGAAGGATAAGTGAGCGTTTGCGCAGCCCCAGACATTTTAAGGTGCCTGTGGCGTGAGAGGGTTTGGGATAAGTAGAAGCAGGACCCTTGGGAACCGGGAAGTATAGCATCTTGAGACAGTTTACACCTTGTCTGTAACTCTCCTCTGCAAAATTTGTCATAGAATTTAATTTAGGCACAATTTTTTTTTTTTTTCAAAATTAGATACATTTCTTAGGTTATGAAATGGCATGTTATTTCACATATTTTTTAAAAAATGCCAAGGAAAAAGGTTCTACGTTATTGTAATTTTTTTTGAATAATGGTCTTCAGAACTTGCGTCAATAGCTGACATTTTATATTCTTAACTGGGCTGATTTCATGCCACAACGTGAGCAGGTCTCAAGAGAATAAATTGTTCTCATCGTATATGAGTATAGGGAAATTATTTTACTTGTGTGAACAAAGCTGACACAATTGTTTGGTATTGGAGAACTGCGAGCTTGTCGGAGAAAACTCTGGGGGAAACAGATAAAAAGAGGAGGACATTCTTACTCTGAATTAGTTTAATAAGTGTGGTACTTATGATCTTTGTTTTTTAAGTTGTCATTATACAAGGAGAGTCTCCAAAGGAAATAACATTAGGTTACTGATCGATTTTTTTACATAATCCTCATCATCATGGTCATTAAATTTCTGGAAGAACTGCGTTGCTTAAAGGTGACGATGAATAATAATCTTGGATTGCATGTTCCATCATATTAGAGAAGCAGACAGGAAACAATCATGCTCTTTTTAACAGACGATGAGATTGCCTTACTCCTCATCATCACCGTTATTATTATTATTATTATTATTATTATTATTATTATTATTATTATTATTATTATCTAAGCTACAACCCTAGTTGGAAAAGCAATATGCTCTAAGCCTAAGGGCTCCAACAGGGAAAAATAGCCCTGTGAGGAAAGGAAATAATGAAATAAATAAAGGATGCAAGAAGTAATGAACAATTAAAATAGAACATTTGATAAAACATCAACAACATTAGAATAGATATTTCATATATAAATTATAAAAGGTCTTATGACAGCCTGTTCAACATAAAGACATTAGCGGCAAGTTTGAACTTTTGAAGTTCTACTGATTCAACATCATCAACATCTTGTTGTCGTCTTCGCCATCGTCTTCACCATTTTGATTGTTGTTGTTGTTTTCAATGGTGACATTCTAAACGAACACCAACTTCCAAAACAAGCTTCCGCAGAATCGAATTGCCGTAGGGAATAAGTGAAACTGAGTAAGAGAACAACAGCTTAATAATAAATAGTTTTTTATGTGTGTGTTTTGGATCAGTGGATGATGTGAGAAAGGTTAAATTCCTACCTTGTATTTCGACGTCAAGAGAGACTTGAAATGTTTCAAGCTTCTCTATATTCTATGAATCTTCGATATTTACAGGCAGATTAGCTGCTTCCACAAATCTGTTAGCATTGGCAATACTTTTCATAAGAATTTTTATGACATATTCATTTGTTTTTTCTGAGAATATTTTCTGGAAAATATCTAAAAGATTGCAATACTTTATACCTTTTGTATCTCAGAAATGGTTGTTATTGTTATCTGGTGGTGACGCATTGCAACGTTTTTCTTTTTTAATGCCGTCTAATCAAGACAATTTCTGGATTAGCATCCTTGGGAGTGTAAAGTTTCAGGCAATTCATTACTTTAGCCATAAAAGAAAAAAAAACTTTTAAAGAATCATGTTTTAAATCCTGTTCTCTTCTTTTCCCATTTGTATATGCTAGCAATTTGCCTTAACCAACTGACCTTTTGATAAGAGATTTTATGGATATTCTCAGCTTTTTCTTTGTATTTATATTTTAGTTATTCCCTTTTCTATATAATTTGTGAACGAGTCTTCTTGTCTTTGCTGATTTTTTCTTCAATTTATTAGTTTTTAATTTGGGTGAGTCAAGGGTCGACAAACTCTCAATAACTGGAATGTAGACAGCATTGGTTCTCAACAATTTTGTGTTCTATCCACTGATGCCAGTATTTAAGGGAATAAATCACTTGGCCAAAAAGATGTCATCCTATGTTTTGTACACAAGTAGACGGACACATGTACGTAAAAGCGAGGCAGAATTTTATTCCAACAATGGAAGCGTTAAATTCTACTAAGCCACTGTAGAATTCTAATAGAAGGTTTTTGCAATTTGGAATCATACTTGATTTAGCTGTTAATGACTAAATGTTTTTAGTAACCAATGATGTTTTGACAATTTGTTACAATTACTGTGAAAGAAATGACAAGGCTAATGAATAATTTAATTTGACATCTTATCCAACGAACTAGATAAGTGTTAATGTCAAAATCCTTAAATGCCCATTTTATGATTATAAATCGAAAGGTTACCCATGGTAACATTTTAATAGTTTTACACCACCTTATGTCGACAAACCTTAATGAAGTGTCTCGCCTTCAACACGGAATATTATTTCCATGTCGAAACCTTGTGACGGACAAGAAGACTCTCGAACTCTGGGTAATTTTCCCCAATTAGACTAATTTTCTCTCTGAACTCTTTCTACATCTCTTTTTAACGTGGGCCTTCATTTTGTATTATCTTTCTTTCACCTTGCTGTGCCAGTTCTTTGAGTAATAGTTCCTATATTTTCTTTATTTATTTTATTATTATTATTATTATTATTATTGTTTGTTATTGTTATTGTTATTGTTATTGTTATTATGGATATTAACAAGTGCATTACCCTCTTAATGAAAGATTGCCTTAACATGGTCACTTGGCTTCAACACTGAGTATAGTTTTCTTGTTGAAGCCTTGTGAAGGGTAAGAGGACTTAGAAGGTAAGAGGGCTTTCGAACTTGGGGAAACTTCATCCCTCCACCCTCCCATATGAATCTAAATTTCTCTCTATTCTATCTATATTCCTGGATATTACTCTGACTTATTTTAACAACTTACTTTCATCTTGTTGTCTTAACTCTGAGTAGTATTTCCTCTATTTTTAAAGATTTAAAGGCCGTTCATGAATGGAAGAGCCAAGGGATAGTGACCTCGTCCTGTCAAGCAGGACAATGCCCTAGAGTCTAACCATTTTACTTAAGATCAGGGCCAAAGCCCTTTCTCCACCCAAGCTAGGACCAAGGACGGCCAGGCAATGACTGTTGATGACTCAGCAGATAGACCAATAGGCTCCCCAAAACTCCCTATCCTTAGCTCGCAAGGACGGCGAGGTTGTAGCGACCAAAGGAACTAATGAGTTTGAGCGGGATTCGAACCCCAGTCTGGCAATCGCAGTTCCTGCGTACAATGACAGAAGCTAGGCGCCAGTCTTGGATATCTTTTGTTTTCTCAGTCATTAGTAGAACATCACTATCTTCAGTATGGAGGAAAGTAAAAGAAAAAAAGATAGCAGGCAAGTTTACCCCCAATCCACCACCAGTGTTGAGGGTGACTGGTCAGCATGCGACTGGAGCACCTGAGGATAACAATGCTTTGGCTGAACATTTCTCCTATGTACTGTTCAATTATGAAGAAGCTCCTTGTCACCAATATAGAAGTATTGGAAAACGAAAACGGTTAAATTTTTAAAGCATAAAAAGAGGACTCTTATAATGTTCCTTTTACCGAAAGGGAATTTGATTCTACACTTGCTACGTGCAATGCAATTCCACATGTACCCTTCAATATCAAGTTACTTATTTTAAGCATTTTTAAAAGAAGGTCATGATCATAGTTATCTTTGTGTTTTCAAACTAGGCATTATTTCAGCATTTTGAGTACCAGGTAAGGATAGATTTTTAGCAGCAAACTACTGATCAGTTGCATTGACGTCTTTTTATATATATGTATGGAGAAGATAGTCAATGCAAGAATGATGTGGTACAAGGAGAAGAAGTGTCTTATGACCTATACATTGTAGTTTTAGAAAAACTCACGCGACTGATGTGATGAGTCCTCTGTTTGCTAAACTTTTGCTTCCAAACAGCACCATGCAACAGTCATCTATTTATTATTATTATTATTATTATTATTATTATTATTATTATTATTATTATTATTATTAGCCAAGCTACAATCCTAGTTGGAAAAGAAAGATGTTATAAGCCCAAGGGCTCCAACAGGGAAAAATAGCCCAGTGAGGAAAGGAAATAAGGAAATAGATAAATGAGAAAAAATTAACAATAAATCATTCTAGAAACAGTAACAACATCAAAAAAGATATGTCAAATATAAACTATGAAAAGACTTATATCAGCCTGTTCAACATAAAAACATGTGCTGCAACTTTCAACTTTTGAAGTTTTACTGATTCAACTACTGCAAGGAGTTATGGTATACTTAGACCCATTCATAATTTGAAATTTATGAGAGCCACCATTGTTCATTCATGCATTTGTTTCACATGCATTTATAATAGGTGAGAGACTGGCAGAAAGGAAATATAAGGAGGAAGACGTTACCAGGGTAGTGTGTTGAGCGGAACCCTATTTGCTTTAGCCATGAATGTGGGGTATCCCATGTCATAACCCAAATATTCTCTCAATACTGTTTGCAGATGATCTCTCCATATCATTTGTTGTAGCTAGGCAATGGTTGAAAGAGAACTATACCTCTCTACTGATAAAATTATTCATTGGCTGATATTAATGGATCAAAGTTTTCAGCACGCAAAACTGTTGTCCATTCCTTTGTATTTTGGGAGCACACTAAGACCCGGATATGTATAGTAAATCAAAGGCCAACGGATTCCATGAGTAAGTGAAGCTAGACTTTTAAGATTGGTATTTGACTGAAGGCTGACAGGGGTTCCTCACTTGAAAGCCTTAAAAGGAAAATGTTTTGTGGCTCTGAATATTTTTAAATGTTTCCGTTTTATACCTAATGATGGCCAAACTGAAAAACTATTTTATAGTTTTGAGAGAGAGAGAGAGAGAGAGAGAGAGAGAGAGAGAGAGAGAGAGAGAGAGAGAGAGAGAGAGAGAGAGAGCGGAATTGTTCTTTATATTACATATACAACTCATAATACTTGCAAGACGGAGACATTCAGTCATAATGATGCTCTGAAATTTTTCCCTCTGATATCTGTATTGCTCGGGTTTTATGGCCGTCCAATTTGGATAATTGTCAATTTAAAGATTTCTTGTACCCGACCTTCTCAGATCCCTTACACGAGGCTGGGAAGCCTCAGATTCATTTTTTTCTTTTTTCTTTTCTTCCGTTTATTAATTCTGTTCACTCCAATTTGCATCTTCAGCCAATTAGACCTAACGACTTAACTCTCTGATTAGAGATAAACATTCGTGGACATTTTTAGAATTAACTTAGTATTTGACTTAGAATTTCGCATTCCCAAAAGATTAGAGACTCTGAAGACTGACTTTGCAAAGTTATTATATCCAATGGTTTTTCTTTTTCTCTCTCATACAAGGAAGGCGTTCATGAGCACACTGTAGCCCATCTACATTTGAAGCCACTCTGTCCCTGATTAGTATCTTCGATTACTGGTTCATGTTTATATTTTTGTTGTTGTATCTTTGCTTTTCCTCCTCCTCTTGGATATTAAATTTTAACTTCGGTGTCTTATTGACTTATTTGAAACATATACGAGTACTATGTTATATTCTTTTTTCTTCAATCGGCTTCATTTTTACTAATTGGAAGCTTACTCCACAAATGAATGGTCCTCTACCCTTACTCGACAGGAGTGTGAGCACACTTGGAACTAGATGGGCACTCAGTAGAGCGTCAGCTTATTTCTCGACCTTGACCTTGACCTTTGTATCTTAACATGTAATAATTGGCGTAGATTCTTAAACACTCAAATATGAACCAAGTTTGAAGTCTCTTTAACAAGGATGCCCAAACTTATCGCTGATTGGCTGATTACATATTATGGACGTTTTGCTCGTCCGTGACCTTGACTTTTGACCTTCCCTAATTTAATCATTTCCAACTCTTTACATAGTTTAAAAGCCCGGCAATTTTCGTTACATTTCGCTTAAAATTCTGGCCGTATGGTTGATGACCGGAATTTGGCCTTTTGCTTGACCTTGACCTTTGACTCAACCGTGACCTTCGAGATTACCATATATTGATTGGCGTGGATTTTCATACACTCAAATATGAACCAAGTTTTAAGGCTGTGTGACGACGCTGTCCAAACTTGTGGTTGATTACGTGAATTGGACATTTTGCGGGGCCGGGACCTTGACCTTTGAACTTAACCTTGCAAAATCTAATAGTTTTCAGCTTTTTACATAAGTTGATCCTTGAAATTTTCAATATTTTACGAATAAAATTGTGGCCCTGAATTTGTTCACTGACAAACACACACAAACAAGCACACAAACAGGGGCTAAAATACAACGTCCTTACAGCTTCGTTGGCGGAGATAATAAAGACTGTAGCAATTTGATCACTTCGACCAATTTCTTTCAAACGTGTTTGAAGATTCGAGCACTAACACTCTGTTACTCCTTTGATGCTCAAGGGTAATTGATAAATACAGTAGTCTAACTGGTGATATTAGAGAGGGCATTGTCCGGTATTTTGATAGTATGACTCCTTATGGAAAGAATGCTTTTACGAAGACATTTGGATTTAATGCGGAATATTATTTCAAGTGTAGAAGCCTCGTGACGGGTAAAAAGGTTATCAACAAGGAAAGATTTGTTCTTCAGTTTGACTCCAAATTTCTCTCATACCTCTTTAATTTTCAATCCAGCTATCACTTTAGTTTTAAAAAGTGGCAGTAGTTGTATATTTGTAGCACTGTAGGCAAGGAAGTCCAGTTTTGCTGGGTTCCAGCTCGTGTGGGTGCGCCAGGAAATGAAGAGGAGGACAAGTTAGCAAAAGACGAAGCAGACAATTTGATTTCTGGTAGTTATCCACTTTCATGTAATGACTTGAATGTCACAGTCTTAGGGAGCTCGTGGTGAGGATTGCAAGTATATCGCCACCAACATACCTGGAGAAGATATGTATGATGCCAGTGGCATTTTAAAGTTCAAATTGGAAGCTGGCCTTCGTACTGATTATTAAAGGTATATGCAGTCTTACTTTTTTTATAATTAAGTTCTTTATTATTTTTTCTCATCTTTCATCGGTTTTTTTTTTTTCAGGTTACTAAATCTCAATCATACTCTGATCGGCCTTAGTGACTATTGATGTTATGATACTAAATAATTATCAGTCATTCATCCATTCATTCATTAGAGAATAGCTGAACTAAGGAAGCTTTTGCTATATAAATGATAACAAATTAATAATACTATCTAGTTTAAAAGAAGTGTGTGTAATATTAGCTAATTTATAGGAACATTTTTGAACATTTGTGCAAATTATGATAAAGAAAAGGCCAACAAGCTAATTAGCTTACAATCAAGGTTCCAGCGAATAGGATTAGCATGTTTGGATAGATGAAATTAATTATTGGAAATGAGAAAAAATATAAGGCGAGACTGGCAAAAATAAGACTTAATCAACACTACTGTGTATTTCACGGACCATGACACCCTCTTTTTTTAATATAACTAATGAACTAGGCTTCTGATTAATGTGAAACTGAAACCACCAGAGTTTGAGACACCGACCTAATTAAGAAAAATGGATTCAAGCATCTACTCCGCATTATTGTCTTACTTTATATAGAGAAATGTCATCTAAATTCTGTGGTTATGGCGAGAACGGAAATTAAGACCTGGCAACTAGGAGCAGAATGACGTATGTTAACTATGACGTGAGGCCCGTGACGTTTACACCTGCCACGCCCCCTCATTATATCAGTACAAGAAATTATATATAATTATATCTTTGATAGAGATAAGGTGTTTTTATTTTTCAATACAGGAATGCAGTCATTATTGTGTTGAAGTTATGGAATGATTGTTGAGGATGCGCACATAACATGGTCATTATAAATATTTAATATGGCTGAGGATTGGATGGAGGTGGAAGAATAGTAATACTTTATTAACAATAAATGTATTGTACATAATTAGTAATATAACAGCTAACATTATAATGAATAAAGTTACAAGACTGAAATAGAATATATATATACATATATATATATATATATATATATATAAAGTAAATATATATATATATTTATAATTTATATATATATATATATTATATATATATAAATATATATATATATATATATATATATATATATATATATATATATATATATATATATATATATATATATATATATATTATTCACATTCACTTTATATTACCCATCAAAACTGTCTGAAATAAAGTCTTCCTCTTCGTCGTCACTGGCGAGACTTATGATGATGGGATCCACACTGTCATGGATATTATCAAATGACCAGTACTCTCTCTCAAAGTATTCAGAGCGCCGAACAGCATTTGCCCACACGTCCTCTGTCACACACAACTTTGCTTCATTCAATCTTGCATTGAGGTCCGTTCGTGTAAAATGGTGAAGGGATGATCGAACGTACTTCTTCATGACACCCCATACTTGCTCAATAGTATTTAGCTCCGGGTGTGCTGGTGGTAGCCGCACTATTTCATGACCCCACAGGCGAATGGTATTGTCCACTGTGAATCTGGGGGGTGGTCGATTTTCCTTGCATATTTTGAGTAGTTCAGGTCGCAAAGCGTATGGTGGGTATGTGATATTGCGCTGCTGCAACCATTTTATTAGATCGTCTTTTTTGGTGCCAGTAGTTGGACAGTGGCTCTCATCTGTAAGGCGACTGTGGTAAGGAGCGTTGTCGATGACCGTATGTAACAGGCGTGTACCTTCCCTAGCGCGATCACCTCTCTGACTGCCTTCCGAGATTTTAATTTTTTTTGTCTCTTTTTCGTAAAATTAACTATTAATTAATTAATAAACACAAGTGAGTCTAAAAATTAGTTTATTTAGATATAATAACTAATCAGTATCTTTAGATTCCATCAAAGAGCAGTATAATTCACTACAACTTATATATCTTTTAATAACCATACAGAAAGGGGGGCGTGACAGGTGTAAACGTCAGGGGCTCACGTCATGGTTGACATACGTCATTCTACGCCTAGTTGCCAGGTCTTAATTTCCGTTCTCGCCATAACCACAGAATTTAGATGACATTTCTCTATATAAAATAAGACAATACTGCGGAGTAGATGCTTGAATCCATTTTTCTTAATTAGGTCGGTGTCTCAAACTCTGGTGGTTTCAGTTTCACATTTATCAGAAGCCTAGTTCATTAGTTATATTAAAAAAAGAGGGTGTCATGGTCCGTGAAATACACAGTAGATGCCAAGACATATACACAACAGTTGACGAATCCAGGAAAATACGCTGATGGCGAGTGTATGTTGGATGATGAAATAACCAGTAATATCTTCACATCAAAAGGAAATATTATCAAACTTTGCACAGACATTTTTCATCCAGAGTTCTAACTTGCACGTGAATGGGTCCTGTCAAAAACAGCCCATGGCACTACCTCGGCTCATTGCAGCTGGAGTTGAAAGGATGGGGGTGAGGGGAGAGACAGGATGATGCTAAGGTAGACAGGGATGTTTGTTAAAGGCGAGCATCTCGTCTACAATAGATAGGAGCATTGGCAAGAAATGGGGTTTTGTGAATGGAGGGGTTAGTTGTTAATATAATAGGGAATGGAAGACCTTAGAGGAATAGCTGACTTTGTGATTGGAGGCTCCGAGTATGGAAATGTAAGGGAAGACCTGAATAGAGAAACCACATTTTGTAACTGACTCATAGATGAATGGACTGATTTTGCTCTGTTGAATATGATTTGATTCAGGAGAAGACAGTTTACTGGTAGAAATAGTTTTGAATTGAGAAATAGACTGAGGCTACAGAATTGGGCTTTTGGAAGAACTAAATGGAATTTTATCCCTGGTTCTTTCCTCCAAAACTCTCATCTCTCAATTTCCTCTTTACTATTTTATCCTTGAAGTATCTAGGTCGAATGAGATCTTGAGATTTCTCATCTTAGTGGCTGTTATATAAAATGTAAAATAGAATTGGGAAAACGGTGTGTAGGATGCGTAACGGAAGGTAAAAGATTTGTTTGATGGCGGATAAATATATGTGAAACGAGAAACATTCTGAAAGGGGTGAATAACTTGATTTAATTAACGAGATGTGGTGAGGCGAAAGGAAAGCTTAGATTTGCAGAAATCAGTTTTACCTAAGAAGTGGACTATGCAAATGTGTTACGGTGTTTGTGAAGCTGTTATTCAGTTTTACGAGACAAGGAATCTGTTTCGTGAAAAGGATAATTGCTTCTGTGATATTGGTTATTGACTTTATAAAATGGGAAATGGGTTTTATCAGTTACGACATAGATATAGAATGTAACTGAATTTACAGAAGGACGAATTAGCGAGCATGGAGAGGAAATTTGCTTTCCAGAAAGAGAGGGTTTGATTTCCAGACAAAGGGGAATTTGCATTGCAGACAAGGAGGTTAGTTAGTGAAAAAAAATGCCAAGGCTTGAAAGGTTACTGGAGAGAGGAAATCGGAAAGCCACAAATCAGAGGAGAATCAAAACTAAAATTATCAGAAACGGTTCTTGAAGCTGAAATTTCTGTTAGTAAATGCATGAAGCTATACAACAGTTTTTTTTCCCCATTATTCTTATTGCCGATGGAAAGAAATGTTATTTGAGTAATTTTGCCGTGTTTTTTTTTTTTTTTTTTTTTTTTTCGTCTGCGAATAAAATGTGAATGCATACGAAGGAAAAAGAATGAACTAGAAATGTTTTTGGGGAATTTTAAGGATATTATTTATTATTACTATTATTATTGTTATTATTACTATTATTATTATTATTATTATTATTATTTTTATTATTATTATTATTATTATTATTATTATTATTATTTAAAAAGATTAGGTTATCTATCCCAGTTAGCAGATCTCTGACTTCTACAAGGCTTTCCCAAATGAATTCGGGAAAGTCTGAAATAGGTAATATTAATAAACCAAGAGGATAAGAAATAAAATATAAAATCTCTAAAGAGCAAATAAATTGCAATTTCTTAGAAACATCAAAATCCTAAAATTAAAGAAACTGGTACAGACCAATAAATGTTGCACATTTTTTTTTATCAAACATAAATTTCTGTGTCTTCTACTTCATGTGGTGTGTGCATTAAAAAATTCATGGGTCAGCCTCCAATGACCAATTAGCTATGTTGCTAAAATTACTATTTCTTTGGTTCTTCCTCTTCTTAACGAGAGAATTCATGGCGCAGTCATTTGACTTCAGCGCTGAAAATCATTTTTGGGTTTCAACTTGTGACGGACAAGTGTGTTTTCGAACTGGGGAATATTTGCTTTTATCCCCAGGTTGATTCGAAATTTCTATTGCTTATTATTAATTCAATCTCCTTCATATTTTATCAGCTGTCTCCTGCCTTGCTATCGAACCGCTCTTCCATTTTTAGCTGTCTAGATTTTTAGGGAGGGAAACCATTGTTAGGATGTTTTTATTTTTTATTTTTTATTTTTTTTTTTTATTTTAACTAAACTCGTGCTGAAATCTGGTCCTCGGATTCCAGAGATGGGTCGGTATCATAGAGATATCGTGACCGGATGTTTCGTCCCCGGACAGTTGGTCCCCGACAGTTAGTCCCCAGACTGTTGGTTCCCGGGACATTTGGTCGACGGACGTTTAGTTTAATGGACGTTTAGTTTAATGGACGTTTCGTTTAACAGACGTTTCGTCCCCCGACAGAGAGGGAGAAAAAAAAGAAAAAAAAAGATTGAGAACGAAAAAGATGGATTATGAATGTGTGTAATAAATAGAGAGAGAGCATTTCTTGGTTCATTATACCAGTTTTGTAGGCCACATGTCTGAATATTTCTCCAAAGGCATTGGCCAAAGTGGAAAAAACATCCAGAAGTATGAGAATTAGGAAAATGTTTTTCTACACTATTTATTGCTGCCTTTTCAAAATCAAGTGTTATTGAACTAGGATCCAAATCACGCACTTCTTTAAGTTTAGAAAATATTGTATCGTATGTTTCTTGATTTTTGAATTTTGTAATACAGTACACAAGTGGAACTGTATGATTTTCTTCAAGGAGAGCATGAATGGTATACAGTTGATGGTGTTCAGGAGCACTATCGAACGTACCGTCGCAAAACCAGTGCCTACTTTTCGCCAGTAAATCGAGATTACCGTCACTTGCCATTATAATGATGTTTTCCTCTTCGAATAAAACGAATCTCTCACCTCTTAGCGAAAGCCTAAGTTCGTCTGTTACTTCGTTTCCATCTGTGAATTTCCTTTGTCTGCGAATCATTCTGCTAAGGCTTTCTTTTTTGGGAAGAGAACCAACTGTCTCTCTCTCTCTCTCTCTCTCTCTCTCTCTCTCTCTCTCTCTCTCTCTCTCTCTCTCTCTCTCTCTCTATATATATATATATATATATATATATATATATATATATATATATATATATATATATATATATCACACACATTCATAATCCTTCTTTCTCGTTCTCAATCTTTTTTTTTCTCTCTCTGTCGGAGGACGAAACGTCCGCTAAACGAAACGTCCATTAAACTAAACGTCCGTCGACCAACTGTCCAGGGACCAACTGTCCGGGGACCAACAGTCTGGGGACTAACTGTCCGGGGACCAACTGTCCGGGGACGAAACATCCGAGCACCAGGTATGACTCGGTATTCTCTTCAGCATGATTAAAGTGTTGCCGCTGTATCCGCAGTAAATATCCGCAATCATTTGTTGAGTTTTCCAAGCGACACTTGTTTACATGTATCTTTTAATTGAAACCCAAAAGAAACCCAAACGCTCTCCTTACCAGGTAATCTAAATTTAGTTTTCCAATTCTGAACAATGTTTCATCGATCTATATCACTGAAGTAAGTAAGGTCTGAATCTATATCACTGAAGTAAGTAAACTCTGAATCGAAGTGATCATCGCTAGCAGACTATATAATTATGCAAGGGGCTTCTTTATGTTGCTCATCAGACAAAATATAAATGCAGTCTGGGTAGCCAACTTCGTCGTAGGAAATTATTATATAATCTCTATTGTCTATTTTACCCTTTTCATGTTCGTCATTATCTTCATCTGAAGGTTAGTAATCTTCGGGAAAAATACACCTTTTGATATTTAATCAGGTGATAACTTTTGATATACAGTCACGCAGATTGCAGTTACTCGTGTTTTCACAAGTATCTGGTGTGCGGAATAAAGAAGGATAATGGCTTAGTTCCCAGAGGATAGAATGCTTGCTTATTCCGTGTAACAATGGTTGCCACTTAACCTATAAGAGTTCTGCAGAGATAGTTATATATATATATATATATATATATATATATATATATATATATATATATATATATATATATATATATGTATATAAATGTGTGTGTATATATATATATATATATGTATGTATATAAATGTGTGTATATATATATATATATATATATATATATATATATATATATATATATATATATATATATATATATATTTATATATATAAAAAAATCATCTTTTTATTAAGATGATCTAAAACATATGTTTAAAGCTCTTTACAATACCTTTCCACGTGGCAAATTAATTGAAAGCGGAGATTCTGCATTGGAAATCCTTCGTTCAAAACAGACTGTATCGTAGGCTATTAGTTTACCGTACCAATTACCGATGAATGTTTTGTATGAACGTATGAGATTAAGGAGGTAATTGATCTCTTGTTTACCACCTATTCCTCGGGTAGAATGATCATGAACTTTGCATATAAGGGATTTGGTCGATTTATATTCTACCATATTTATTGATGCAAGGAGTGTCCTTTAAGATTTAGAAGTTTTCGATTCCAGTAACTCTTTACTTTTGAAAATTTCAGGGTTGATTTTTATCATTGAACTGAGGGGTATTATTGTTGGAATTTACTGGGTTACGGCAACGCATAGTTGTCTGGAAATTTGATGATTGTTTGCTCAGCATTAAGAATTTGATTTGCATTGATTGGTAAGAGCATTGGGATAGCTTAGTGGAAAATCAGATGAGAGAAATAACGAATGTTATATCCCCTTGCAAGTATAATTTTGTGCCCCAAAAATGGAAAACGACTTGGCCACACACTGCTAACACATGAATTTCTGCTAACTGGCCAATACCAGCCATATTACGACGGCTGTTTGGTACACGCGACAGTAAGGCATTTGTTGACCGAAGCCCCCACTTATAGCACCTTAAGAAATTGATATCTGTCTGAGGCTCGAGGTGAAGATGGCAGGTTCATCCTTGCCAAGATTTTTGGATATGATGTGTCATAGCATTTTATTGGTATTTTTAGATTCATATCAGAAGCCAGGTCTTCTTAAACCTATTTAACTTTTATAGGGACGTTTTCTATTTTTTTTTATTTCCGTTTCTTTATCTTTAACAATTGATTCTGGTGTCAATGACCTTATGTCTGGATGCCAGAAAACTCTCTATCAATCAATCAATCTCAATCATTTTCTAGCACCTGGAAACGTTTTGAAACGAAGTCAGGCAATTTTAGATGACATGATTAAAATTAGGTGTAAATTTTCCGTCCCTTAGACTAAAGGTGAATAAGTGAATTTAGAAATGTTACGTACATGAGTCATTAGACGAGTTTCTGCAACTGAAACTTGAAATTGGTCGGTGATGGATGACTGAAAGGTTTACCAATTTCTTTCTTGACCTGAAAATCATACATTTAGATACCAAGATTATGATTCTATGGTAATTAGAACCAGAGATATGAGGACATAAAATGTTTTATGTATCACTTTAGAGCAACTGTCGCGGATGCAGGTACAGCAAATAAGTAAAAATGAAAAATTGCATCTCGGTTTATACACTGTTACCACTCCGATTTGTATAAGAAATGTCAAGGCTTTAGAAAAATAAGTCTCGTTTTGCCAATTTGGGGGTGGGTGGGTGCATAGGGACCCATCTTGTCTGGTGGCCATAATAGCAAAAATATTCTAATCTGATTTAAACAACTAGAATATGTGAATATACTGTACGTTATATAAACATATGCGGCAGATGTTACATTTTATTAAGGTTAGCAACAATAATGTTGCCATGAGTTATATAGCCATAAACTGTGTACGGGAGACGACGCTTCCAGAACACATGAACACGCACGATTGAACCAACACCGTAAGTTTACTCGCAATGAACAGATGCTCCTAAAGACGCTGGAGAACGAGTTACATGCGCATTCGTAATGCAGATTTACACGCGTTCAATCTGCTAAAGCATAAATAAAAACATTCGCCCATATGGGCGAACGAGGTCCATAGAGCACAGTTTCAAATTTACAGTCCCATTCCAGCCGGAGGGAACACATGCAAGAGCATGAATCTTCAGAGTTTCCTGCCAGGAAACAGGTTGTTTCATTTTTCATGCGAAAGAGCATAGGTCCATTTCAGTGTCACAACTGACGATTTTATGACCAAATTCTCTCTCTCTCTCTCTCTCTCTCTCTCTCTCTCTCTCTCTCTCTCTCTCTCTCTCTCTCTCTCTCTCTCTCTCTCTCCTACACGTAAAAATATGTAACTGAAGATTTTTTTTTTAAATTATATCCTGATTTGCAATTAAATGCTAGAAATTCAAAATTAAGGTCAAACAGAAAGAATTGCATAGGAAAAATATACTTCCACGACAGAGACGTTTTTCATGAAGATTACAAAGCACATTTTGAAAGTTTTAAATTTCTCAGAAATGAATCATACTATGTGTACTTCTATCAATATTGTTAGCTCTTTCATGCTTACTAATTGCCATAACCTTCGAAACAAACAGTGCAAGACCATAATCTCATAATTATCCTTATTATAATTGTCACTTCAATTTCTGTGACACTCGACGTCGTCCTATTTCTTACAATCCTTTCAAACCAAGATCCTTCAGGAGCCATCACTCAATTCGAACTTGCTTAAATAGAAGATCCTCATAATATCCCATTCGCCTCCGAGAAGTAATCACAGTCCGCCACCACAATAATCTTCTTGTCATTATGTTCGAACTCTTGAATTATAGTAACATTTGGATTTC
Organism: Palaemon carinicauda; assembly: GCF_036898095.1. Classification (NCBI taxonomy): domain Eukaryota; kingdom Metazoa; phylum Arthropoda; class Malacostraca; order Decapoda; family Palaemonidae; genus Palaemon; species Palaemon carinicauda. The sequence goes on along the minus strand of NC_090737.1, from coordinate 94,960,621 downwards.
ACTTTGGTTGTGGAAGCTAGCGGGTTTATAAACCGGCTACATTATACTGTAATACAATTTGCTTTAAATTTGATTTTCCCCCAAAAATGACTTATATATAACATGGTGAATGGATCCAAGATACTACTACTACTACTACTACTACTACTACTACTACTACTATTATTTGTTCCATGTGAGGGTAGAAGAGGAGAGCGTAGTACGGTAATGGCTATATCGTTAAAAAATAAGAACACCCGTAACAGAATATATTTTTTAACTAGGATGCTTGAAAAGCATCTCAATAACTGGGCGAATGATAGCAATAAAACTCACTCAGGCGGTTTCTAGTTAAATAAATTGACAGTTTAGGTCATGAAAAGGATAAAACTAGGTAGTCAGGTTTTCATTTCATGACGCTTGAATAAATGTTGCATAAGAAATGTTTTTCCCAATTCCTATCGATTCAATGGGCTATTCAGTCTGTTGAATTTTCAATGTTTAGATGTTTTTGTTAAATGATTTATTTTTCTCTCTAATGATGGTTTCACACATTAAGTTCACAAACTAATCAAGTTTTTTGTCCCACGAGTTTTATAGGGAGACACCCACCAATAGACAAGTCTAGGTTCGAAATTGTCTGGGGTTTCAGTACAATTTATTTCATCAAATAAATATATTTAACATGTATA